>NC_134409.1:57706187-58006187 GCF_038048845.1 Mixophyes fleayi
AGTCCATGTCCCGCTTTTTCCTTCTTACTCTTTGGAGGAAACTTGGTTGGGACAAGTGGGACAGCTCCTTCCCTTACAACTGGACTACACCTTGGTTTTACCTGGATGTTGGACAATTTGTGAGGGAGCACCATCTGGAGGGACTTAAACCAGACTTGTGGAAACCTAAAACTATCCACAAGCTCATCAGAGCTAAGGACATTATGGAGTCTGTTCCAGGGCTCCCTGTGGCCACGGCCAAACATGTTTGGGAGAATGTGGCCTCTTAGAGACTGACTAATGGACATAAAGACATTGCATGGATGGCCATTCAGGGGGGTTTTCCTCTCAGGACATTTATGCACTCCCGGAACCTGTGCAGATATGTTCACTGCCCCTTTTGTATTACCAAAAGGGAGACTGCTCAGCATATCTTTTGGGACTGTCCCACTGCACAGGCATTGTTGGATGCCCTGGAACATGAACTTAAGGACAGTGTGCCCAGGACTTGCCTTTCATACCATTCGGTATTTTATGGATTATTTCCTGGGACTCACACCGTTGAGGCAATCCAGGAGGCCTGGCGCCTTATGAACTGTTTTAAGGACGCTATGTGGCTTGCCAGGAACCGCCTCATCTTGAAGTGGGAGAAGATGACCATCCAGGACTGTCGCAGACTTATCCATAGCCTGTTAAGAGAATATAACACCCTTGACAGTCCTGAGGAAGATGAAGACGACGATTGATTGTAATTGATTGATTGTTGTCTCCTCTTCACCTTCTCCCCATTGTGTCTATTTCCAATAAAAAACTTTGGTTTGTGCTCCCCTCCCTCCCCCCCTCCAACCCATTCCCCTTCACAGCATGAAGTATTATTGAATGTCATGTCTATTTATACACCCTTCCCTTTGTGTCTGTTCTCAATAAAAACTTTTTGCTCGTGACTCCATCACCCTACCCCTCTCACCTACCTCCCCCTCACATCCAACGTTATTTCATTGCACTGTGAAACGCTTTAAAGTTTGAATGGTTAGTGCAGTACTTGATGTATATAGTGTAGGATGTCATGTCTTATACTTTATGCCCTGTATTGTACTAAAACGTATGCATGATCATGTCTTACGGTGTACTGTGTACACTTGAATGAAACGTATGAACTGTGTTTTTGTACTTTATACAAAATAAAGCTACTTTTTCAATCAAAAAAACAGTGCTGTCAATGAACTCTACAGTTGTCATCAGCCTCATCCTCACCCTCATCAGTGTGTACATCATCCTCGCACATTATTAATTTATCCACGCTGAAATCCACAATTACAGAAGTCTCTGTACTTTTATGTAATTGCCATGAAAGGCCTTCCTCATGGAATTTGTAGTTCATTTTCATGAACATCATCTTTTCCACATTTTTAGGAAGTAGCCTGCTATGCCAATTATTATTATTATTATTATCCTTTATTTATTAGGCGCCACAAGAGTTCCGCAGCGCCGTACACAGCACAAACAGTAGACTAAACAAGGTAACACATCACAAACGGTTAACAAAAAATACCAAAACTTCAGAGACTCCAGGCAGGCTAATGCAGTAAAGACGGAGCAGAAGAGCAGGTATGGAGAACAGAGGGAAGAGGGCCCTGCTCAAATGAGCTTACATCCTAAGGGAGGGTAACCAGAACACAGGCACACAGGGAGCAAGTTGAAGAAGTGGGGAGAGAACAGGGGGCGGGAGGAGAGAGGGGAAGAACAGGTGGAGGAGAGGTTAGGTGGAAGGTTGGTAAGCCTTTAGGAACAGGTAAGTTTTGAGTGCCCTCTTGAAGGAGGACAGATTGGGAGAAAGACGGATGGAGCGAGGGAGGTCGTTCCAGTGAAGGGGGGCAGCACGGGAGAAGTCTTGGATTCTGGAGTGGGAAGAGGTGATCAGAGTGGCGGAGAGGCGACGGTCATTGGCCGAGCGCAGGGAACGGGCAGGGGTGTGAATGGAGAGGAGGTTAGAGATATAGGGAGCAGTAGACTGGGAGAGAGCCTTGTAAGTGACGGTCAGGAGTTTGAAGAGGATTCTGTAAGGAATGGGGAGCCAGTGTAGGGCAAGGCAGAGAGGGGAGGCAGACGAGGAGCGGCGAGAAAGGAAGATGAGTCTTGCAGCCGCATTGAGTATAGAGCGGAGGGGGGCGAGATGGGAATGGGGGAGGCCGGTAAGAAGGAGGTTGCAATAATCAAGGCGGGAGATGATGAGTGCGTGGATGATAGTTTTGGTGGCATCCTGGGAGAGGAAGGGCCGGATGCGGGCAATGTTGCGTAGCTGGTAGCGACAGGCTTGGGCGAGGGATTGGATGTGGGGGGCGAAGGAGAGAGAGGAGTCGAGGGTAACGCCCAGGCAGCGGAGTTGGGTGACAGAGGAGATGGTGGTATTGTTAACAGTGATAGAGAGGATGTGGTGGGCGGGGAGTCTAGGGGGAGGAAAGACAATCAGTTCAGTTTTGGAGATGTTAATTTTGAGAAAGCGCGATGACATCCAGGAGGAAATGGCAGAGAGGCAGTCAGATACACGAGAGAGGAGGGAGGAGGAGAGATCAGGCGAGGAGATGTAGAGTTGGATGTCGTCAGCGTAAAGGTGATACTGAAGACCGAATGAGGAGATGAGAGCCCCCAGGGAGGAGGTGTAGAGCGAAAAGAGTAGAGGGCCAAGAACAGAGCCCTGAGGGACACCAACAGGGAGAGGGAAGGGGGTGGAGGAGGAGCCAGACGTGGATACTGAGAAGGAGCGGTTAGCGAGGTATGAGGTGAACCAGGCAAGGACAGATCCAGAGAGGCCAATAGAGAGAAGTGTTTGTAGCAGGAGGGGGTGGTCCACGGTGTCGAAGGCCGCAGAGAGGTCAAGGAGGATGAGCAGGGAGAAGTGACCCTTAGATTTGGCTAAAAGTAGATCATTAGTAACTTTGGCCCGGGCAGTTTCGGTGGAGTGGAGGGGGCGGTAACCGGATTGAAGAGGGTCGAGGAGGGAATTGTCCGAGAGGTGTCTAGTGAGGCGGCAACAGATAGTTTGCAAGAGAGGTGGGGTCAAGATTAGGTTTTTTGAGGATGGGAGAGATAAGAGCGTGTTTAAATGAAGAGGGGACTACACCAGAGGAGAGTGATAGGTTGAAAAGGTGAGCAAGGTAAGAGCAGGCAGTGGGAGAGAGAGAGCGAAGGAGGTTAGAGGGGATAGGGTCGAGAGGACAGGTGGAGGGTGGAGAGGAAAGAATGAGGGAGCGAACTTCATCACCCGAAGTGGGGCAGAAGGAGCACCAGAGTAGGTTGTTGGAGAGAGAAAGGATGAGGGGGGCGGGTGAGGGATGGGATGAGGAAATGTTCAGTCGGATGATCTCAATTTTAGAAGAGAAAAAAGTGGCGAAGTCAGAAGCGGAGAGGGAGGGCGGGACAGGAGGGGGAGGGGGAGAGAGGAGGGAGTTGAAGGTGGCAAAGAGGCGGCGGGGATTGGAGGACTGAGAGGAAATCAGGGACTTGAAGAAGGATTGTTTAGCCAGGGAGAGGGCGGAGCAGAATGAGGTGAGTGTAAATTTGAAGTGAAGGAAGTCGGCCAGGGAGCGAGATTTCCTCCAGAGGCATTCAGCAGTGCGAGAGCACCTTTGGAGGAAGCGGGTGAGTTTGGAGTGCCAGGGTTGGGGAATGAGGCGGCGCTGGCGGATAGAAGAGGCTGGGGCGACAGCGTCTAGGGCAGTAGTGAGGGAGAGGTTGTAGAGAGAGGATGCCTGGTCAGGGCAGTCCAGGGAGGGAAGCGGTGATAGGAGAGTATCAAGAGAGGAGGAGAAGGAGATGGGGTCGATAGCCTCAAGGTTGCGCCTAGTGAAGGTAGCTTTAGGCGAGGTGGGAGCAGGGGAGGAGGACAGAGTGAAGGAGAGGAGATGGTGGTCAGAGAGTGGGAAGGGAGAGTTGGAGAATTCAGTGAGATCGCAGAGATGAGAGAAGACAAGGTCCAGGGAGTGACCAAGACAGTGGGTGGGGGAGGAGGTCTACTGAGTGAGGCCTAGGGAGCTGGAAATGGCGAGAAGTTTGATGGTGGCAGGGTCAGACGAGTTATCAATGGGGATGTTAAAGTCACCAAGTATGATGGAGGGGAGGTCGGAGGAAAGGTAGTGTGGGAGCCAGGCAGAGAAGTTGTCCAGGAAAAGGGAGGTGGGGCCGGGGGGGCGGTAGATGACAGAGATGCGGAGGTGGATGGGGGAAAAGAGACGGATGGAGTGTACTTCAAAGGAGGAGAAAGAGAGGGAAGGTTCAGTGGGGATGACCTTGAAAGGGCAGTTAGGGGATAGGAGGAGGCCCACTCCGCCACCCTGACGCCCATCCAGCCTGGTGGTGTGGGTGAAGGAGAGGCCCCCATAGGAGAGAGTTGCAGGTGAGACGGTGTCAGAAGAGGTGAGCCAGGTTTCAGTGATAGCAAGAAGGTTAAGAGACTTGGAGAGAAAGAGGTCATGGATGGAGGAGAGTTTGTTGCAGACGGACCTGGAGTTCCAGAGGGCACACGAGAAGGGGAGGGAGGAAAGTGGGGAGATGTGGATGAGGTTGTCAGGGTTGATGGAGCGAGGGGGATGGCGAGAGATGGGACAGTGAGAGGCAGGGCGGTGGGAGGCGGGCCCATGAAGGTGGTGAGGGGAGAGGATGGGTATGGGAAATGAGCGGGGCGGCATAGTAAATATGTAAAACAGAAATCAGTGTAAAACAGTCAATATGTAAATAGTAGATCAGAAATGTGTAACAGTAAATATGAAAACCAGTATATAAGTAAACAGTCAAAAGTAAAACAGTAAATATGTAACGTATTGCATAAGGAAAAGCAGTAAATGGTGAGGTGGTAGATAAGTAGTATGTAGAAGGTAAGTCAAAACAGTAGATAGGTAGATAAGAACAGCGGAGCAGAGTAGAACAATGGAATAAAACACAGAGTGGAACAGAGAGACAGTGGCAAAAATAATATACAGTTAGGTAAAAATACGATAAAGGTTAAGAGACACGTAGATTGAAATGGAACAGGGGTAAGAGTAGCAGTGGAGGGCTACAGAGAGCCGGTACCAGCAGGGGTGGTCCGTGGGTCCAGAGTTCAGTAGCATGAGCAGGGGTAGTTTATGGATCCAGAGTTCAGTAGCATGATCAGGGGTGGCTCATGGGTCCAGAGATCAGTAGCATGAGCAGGGGTGGCCGATGGGTCCAGAGTTCAGGTGGGCCAGAGGTGTGGTGGAGATCAAAGGGTCCGAGGATGAGGTAGATCCAGGGAGCTGGAGGGCTCCAGGTGAGGCAGAAGTTCAGGTGAGGGGGAGGATGAGACGGTAAGCCGGGTCATCTGAGGAGGCACAATAGCCGAAAAGTCAGGCTCAATGGAAGACAGGAGAGGTGATAAGGACAGCTGAGTACTTTGTATGAGAAGCAGAGTGCAGCGAGTCCTCCCGACCGGAAGTGGGCCCCAGTGTGGATGCAGTCGTCACTTGAGACCAGGGATGAGGCCGGAAGTAGGCCGAAGTTGCGGGCAGGCCCGAGTAGAGAAGAGATCATGGGCCGATGTAGAGGAGTGGTGTTGCAGGGCCCGGGGACGTTGGAGGAGGAAGCAGGATCGCCGGAGCCAGGCAGGAGATGATCGCGTCGCTAGGCCGCAGACGGGGACCCGAGTGAATGTCTGGCCGGAAGTGTGACTGGAGGCAGAGTCATTGGCACAGGACAGCAGGATCACCGACACAGGACAGCAGGACACAGGACCGCTGGAGGTGGACACAGGGACCGCTGGAGATGGACACAGGAACCGCTGGAGGTGGACACAGGGACCGCTGGAGATGGACACAGGAACCGCTGGAGCCAGGCAGGTGATGACACGCTACTAGGGTAGCGCCGGGGACTCGAGTTGCCGTATGGCTGGAGTCGGAATCGCCGGCGTATCAGATGGATGGAAGGTGAGTGGAGGCAGCAGAGCAGCGGGTGAGGGCTGGGGGCAATCCCATAAGAATTAGGGCCCAGGGTTAGGCCCCCAGATGAGAGCACACCCGGCACGTCCGTGCAGCTGACTGTAATCACTGAATCACTGAAAAGGTTCCTGGCTGTGCTGAAAACAATTTCTGAGTACACACTGGAGGGTGGGCAGCTTAGGTATTGCAAAGAGAGTTTGTACATAGGTCTGAAATTGTCTTTTTTTCCTTCCAGTATGTAAAGGGACTGTCTGACGTGTCTTTTTGTATGCTGTGGTTAAAATAATCCACCATTCTTTGTATGTTGATAGTAGGATCAGGTGGAGTTACGGCAGAGGTGTCACAATTTTTGGGCAGTTCTTTTAAACCAGACCAGATGTCAAAATGTTATGCAAACTCATCTGCCTCATCCCTGGGTCTCTTGGAAAAGCTAGGACTTTTCCTAGCAGCAGCTGCCTGCTAAACTGAAGGAGGAGACGTTGTCGTGTCATATACAACTTGAGCTGTGAAGTTGCTCACCATGAGCTCATTGCATCTCTTGAGATCTGGGTCAGTTGGAAATAAAGAGAAGACATAGCTCTTAAACCTAGGATCAAGTACAGTCGCCAAAATGTAGTGATCTGATTTCAAGATGTTGATAACTCTTGGATGTTGGCAAAGCAAATAAAGTACTTGATATACAAGTCTGACATACTTAGCAGAATTTTTGTTTCATCTCCTTCAAGTTCTCAAGCTGCTTTTCCAAAAGTCTAATTAACGGAATCACTTGACTTAAGCTACAAGTGTCTGAACTCACTCACTACGCTGGACTAAAGTACAATTCCCCTCCTTTCCCCATGTCATGGTTTCTTGAGAAAGCGTGGATGGCTTTCCGCTGTTCCAACATCCTCTGAAGCATATAAAGGGTGGAATTCCACCTCTTTAGAACCTCTTGCTTTAGTTCGTGGCATGGCAAATTAAATTGCTCTTGCAGGTGCTGCAATCTCCTACATGCTGTTGCAGAATGCCGAAAATTTCCCTAAATTTTTCAGACCACAGACAGCATCTCCTGCATGTCCCTGTCATTTTTTAAAAAGCTCTGTACCATCAAGTTGATTGTGTGAGCAAAACAAGGAATGTGATGGAATTTACCCAGCTGTAATGCTCTCACAATATTGGTGTTATCAGAAATCACATATACTGAGGAGAGTCCAAGCGGGATAAGACATGTTGCAATGACATCCCTTAGTTTTTCTAACAGGTTGTCATCGGTATGCCTCTTAGTGAAGCCAGTAATACACAAAGTAGAAAGATCCAGCGTTGTTTGGTAGATGCTGCTGCTATTTCTGTTGCTGAAGGCGATTCACCAACCCAGTGGGCAGTCACAGTCATATAATCTTTAGTTTGCTCAGTTCTGCTTGTCCACAATCTGTGGTTAAGTGTACACTGAGTAGAATGGCATTTTGTAGTCCAATAATTAAGTTTTTTCTAATTTTCTGCTACAGGTGAGGAATTTCTTGTCTAGTAAAATGGTGGTGAGATGGAATTTGGTAACAGGGACACAGGACCTCAATTAACTCTAAAACATGCTACATTAATTGTGGATATTGAACGCAGATCTAATGCTAGCATAGTCGCCATGGTGCCAGTGATTCGCCCTGCGACTGAGTGACAAACTTGCTTTCTCTTGCAAAGGATTATTTAACAGTCAATTGTTGTAAACTACTAGTAGTCTTCTTTTTGGTCTGCTTCTGGGATGGATATCCACCCCCAGCAGCAGCGGGCTTAACATTCAAGAATTATTCAGAGGAATCCTGGATAGGGGAGGAGTCATCTAGCCTTAGCAACTTGGATGCAGGACTATCTCTGATCACTAGTGAGGATATTGATAATGAAGGTGTTGTCGGTGTAGATTGCAGGTGCTGGGATCTAGCTGAGAGAAGGGAGCTAGCTAATGCTGGACTGCTTGTTGTTATTTTTTAGCCTAAGTTTCTGATTTTACCAAGCTTGCTATGGACTCTCTTCAAATGGTGTAACATGGAGGAGGTTCCTAGATGATTACGGTACCTACCTCTACCAACTGTGGCTTTACAAATGCTACAAATGTCTATACAACTGTTGTCAGGATTTGGGTAGAAATAATTCCAAACATAAGAGGTAGAATTTTTGGTCTTATGCCCAGGCATGACAATAGCTTTCTTCTTATCAATGGCAAGAACTGTTTCCACTGGTGCAGGACAACAGACAACATCATTAACATCCTCATTAGCGCCGTCGTCAGCTACACAAATATCCCCCTCATCCTGTTGCAAATCCAAAGTGGCATCCTCAGTTTCTATATCACCAGCTACACTTGGACTACTCATCCACACATTTGCTCATATGCCGAAAAGAGGCTTCTTTATGAGTTTAGTGTCAGAAAGGGTTAGGCTTAGACATAGCACTCGTGGATAGACTCTCCTCAGGGATTTGTGACATTTCCGAATATACAGTTTCTTCCACTGCCTTACTGATTTTATCTAGCTCAGCTTTTACACATGTAATGTTTTTGACACCTCTTTTTTACTCAGAGTCACAAGGTGACAAGAACACTGCTACCCTTTCTGTCTCAAGATGTTTTACTGTTGGCATGACACAGGACTGACGGTAGCGCTCACCTTTCCATCTCACCAAACAATCTGAAAAACATTCATCAGAGAAAATGACTTTACTCCAGTCCTCAGCAGTCCAATCCCTGTACCTTTTGCAGAATATGAGTCTGTCCCTGATGTTTTTCCTGGAGATAAGTGGCTTCTTTGCTGGCCTTCTTGGCACCAGGTCATCCTCCAAAAGTCTTCGCATCACTGTGCGTGCGGATGCACTGACACCTGTCTGTTGCCATTCCTGAGCAAGCTCTGCAGTAGTCATGACCCGCAGCTGAATCAACTTTAGGAGACGGTCCTGGCACTTGCTGGATGTTCTTGGGTGCCCTGATGCCTTCTTCACAACTATTGAACCTCTCTCCTTGAAGTTCTTGATCATCCGATAAATGGTTAATTTAGGGGAACCTTACTAGCAGCAATATCTTTGCCTGTGAAGCCCTTTTGTGCAAAGCAATGATGACTGCACATGTTTCCTTGCAGTTAACCATGGTTAACAGAGGAAGAACAATGATTTCAAGCACCACCCTCCTTTTAAAGCTTCCAATCTGTTATTCTAACTCAATCAGCATGACAGAGTGATCTCCAGCCTTGTTTTGGTTAACACTCTCACCTGTGTTAACGAGAAAATCACTGACCTGATATCAGCTGGTCCTTTCATGACACGGCTAATATGCAGTGGAAATGTTGTTTTTGGGATAAAGTTCATTGCCATGGCAAAGAGGGACTTTGAAATTAATTGAAATTCATCTGATCACTCTTCATGACATTCTGGAGTATATGCAAATTGCCATCATAAAAACTGAGGCAGCAGACTTTGTGAAAAATAAAAATTGTGTAATTCTCAAAACTTTGCCATGACTGTACAATGGCACTGGAGAGTGAAAAGAATACTGCTACCCCTTCTGTTGCTGTGTGAGCAATGGCACAGATCAATGGCACCGGAGAGTGAGAAGAATACTGCTACCCCTTCTGTTTCTGTTTGAGCAATGGCACTGAGCAGTGGCACGGGATAGTGACAAGAACACAGTTACCCCATCTGTTTCTGTGTGAGCAATGGCACTGGAGACTGGCGAGTGACAAGAACACTGCTACCCTTTCTCTGTGAGCAATGACACTGGAGACTGGCGAGTGACAAGAACACTGCTACTCTTTCTCTGTGAGCAATGGCACTGGAGACTGGAGAGTGACAAGAACACTGCTACCTGTTTCTGTGTGTGCAATGGCACTGGAGACTGACAAAGACACTGCTATCCTTTGTGAGGATACCACCCTTAGCTGGAATGGCAGTTACCCTCTGTGGGATTCAACTCACTCGGGTAGACCAGAGTATATCCAAAATAAGGCTTTATTATAACAGCACAACACCACAAGTTGCTCACAATATACAGGATAAATGGAAGCGTGTAACCTCCAGTAGCCTCTTGCAGTCAGCACTCCAAAGTAATAATCTCAGTCTCTTTCAGAGTCTTATCCTCCCACAATATTACCACTACCATTTAGCTAGACAGTTACAATGTCGCCCAGCTTGGGATACTGGCTCACACAGACCCTGTCCTAGTAGGGTTTCCTCCAGTGGCATTACAATGCCTACTCAGAGTCCTTTTTGCTGATGTCTTGTACACCAGGATCCTCCAAGCTAGAATATCTCTCTTGGCATTCTGCTCTCCTTATTTTCTTGGCTGTATACACAAGGAGTAAGGTCAAATGTCTGAATCCTCCCCCTTTCAGCAGGGGTCTTCCAGTGAACACTTTAACTGTTAGACATACAGTCTCTGTTACCTTGATTATACAATGAAATGGCTTGACTTAATTAGCTTTTTGGCTGGATACACTAAACAAAGGGTTACAATATTACATCAGGGAATCACACTTCACTCTTACGTGAAACAATAAGATATTTGACACATTGTATCTGCAGCATTACACTATCTGAGTCTGATACATTTTGATACAATAACATTTATATTGATACATATTAATACTATTACCAATGCTATTTCAGCCAGTATATTACTGGGGAGGCACATTGCATATCATCAAGAAGTTCTAACCTAATTATCTCTCAGATTACCTGTTGGCCTAGCTAATTAACTTGGGCTGCCAGCTAGTTAACTCAGATATTGTTCCGATTACAAACCAAATCTAAGCTGCACCTCTGTCACACATTGCACCAGCTACCTTTCATTCCAGTCACTTTTCTTACCTGTTTTCTTAGTTCTCACTCCCTGCATTCACTTGCTGGTCTGAACTGAGCATGTGCACAACCGGTCTTTTCAAAACTTCATGCATTCTCTTGATTGGTTAATTGCCTGTCAGCTCTGTCTATTTAAAGCAACTGCTTCTCTACTAAGGTGCCAGATCTTCAAGTCTGCTTACCTGTTAGGATGCTGTTCTCTCTGGCTCCTGTCTGCACATCGGTATCCTGTGTTACCTGTTACACGATCAAAACCTGTGGTATTATTGCAAGAACCTCATGCTTCATCATCGGTCCTGTCCTCAAGCTATTAGCTTTCCAGGGATCTCAGTGCATCAGATCTCTGCAGTTCACCACCTCTCTTTTGTTATTCTGTAATTCCTGTTCCACAATCAAGACCTGTGGTGTTATTGCAAGAACCTTGTCCCTCATCATTGATCCCATCCTCCAGCTATTTGCTTTCCAGGGATCTCAGTGCATCAGTTCTTTGCACTTCACCACCTCTCAGTTGGTATCCTGTGTTATCTGTCCCACGATCAAGACCTGCGGTATTGTTGCAGGATCCTCGTGCCTCATAATCAGTCCTGTTCTCAGCTATTCGCTTTCTAAAGACCTCAGCACTTTGGTTCACTGCCGTTCACCTGAAACTCTGCATTTATTGTTCAGTAGTCCTGCTCTACTCCACAGTTTCATCTTACCCTGCTCTAATCACCCTTAGAGGATCGCGACCTGCGGCTAGAGAGCAGCTAATTCCATATTCCTGTGCGGGGATCCCTGGAGATACCGCTCTACCGTTAGACACCACACCTGCCATCTGCTGTCCTGTTATTTTCACACAATATGGCAATATTCTTTATATTTCTAATACATACAGTATTGCAGGTAATAGCAAGGGCAAAATGTACCTAATAACATGAAATAATAATACACATAATACCGATGCTCTGGTGTATATACTTAAACTTGGCCAAGGATTAAAAAGTTAATTAAAGTACGAGAAATAGGTGCAGAATAAAAAGTCCTCAGTCCAGTAGCACTCTGTTTCGTCACACCGCTTCTGTTTCTGTGTGAGCAATGGCACTGAGCTGTGTCACGGGAGAGTGACAAGAACACTGCTACGCCTTTTGTTTCTGTGTGAGCAATGGTGCTGGAGGCTGGAGAGTTACAAGAACACTGCTACCCCTTCAGTTTCTCTGTGAGCAATGGCACTAGAGACTGAATTAGTGACGAGAACATTGCTATCCCTGTGTCTGTCTGAACAAAAGTGCCATATCTCCCATGGAGGTAGGTACTTATGGAATCCAAAACCCGCAAGATCCGACAATGCAGAAACAATCCCTGCAGGTCTGGGATTCCGGTACCTGTTAGATCCCTAGTTCACACGGAAACCTCCATTACAGGTAGTGGACTGCTCCCTGGTGGGAGAGAAGAGACGAAAGTACCGAAACCTGGGTTGTTTAGGTTTAGTGTGGCTAACAGACAGAAAAGAGCTCTTACCACCCGTGGCCAATTGAATGATCCTTGACCTAAAAAATCCAAATGTGTCTCTCAAAAGCTAACACATGCAAGTCAGTCCACGTTCAATTTTCTTGCAAACCCTTAGCCAACTGTTCTGGCCATGACTGAGTAGCCTTGTTAACCCAGTATTAGACATGCCTGGCCTCAACAGGTTCCCAGCCATCACATAAGCTGGGCAAACAGAAAATCACATTTTTGTATCAGTGGCGTCCCACAGTGAGACACCACCCTGTACAGGGACAGTGGTAGTTCTGGTTAAATGGGCAATGGGAAGATCCACCTTGGGAAAATTCTCCAATTTTACAGACTCCTCCAATGGCAAGGGGTAAAAGGATTTAATTTTCCTGGCATATGAAACTTTGGGTCATGCTTCTGCCAGGCCTCCGAAAACAACTCTAATAACTGAGGAGACAGAGGGCAACAAACCACCTGTTTCTTCTGCTGCTTAAAAAAGGGAAAGCCAGCAGAATCTGAAATCTCAGGATCTACAAACTTTAAAGTTTGCTGAACTCCCAAAACTAAGTCATCCATGTTCTGAGCAAGTACGCACTCGTCAGGACAATGTAGAAGGATTATTAAAAAGCATTGTCCTGGGGGCGCATACTTGTATTGTCCACTTAACACCACCAATACTAGTGTCACGTTTAGAACTGATGTCATTCTGTATGCGGTATGACTGTGGATACGTGAAAATAGTTGGAAGTCAGCATTTTCAACAGTCGGGAATACGAAGATTTCGGGAATCACACTTTCGTTATCAGAATGTCAGGGTAAGTAGTGTCGGTGTTATCAACATCGATATTTAGTACTCAACCAGTTTCAAGGAGGAAGAAGCCCTAGCAAGACACAATGCCAAAACAGCCTCAGCCTGCGACACCCCACTAATGGACAGTACCGGCTGCAAAGGTGGAATGTGTGGTGCAGTAAAAGAAAGAGACGGGTCACATATATATAGGTGAGCTTGGCAATGGGCATCCTCACAGCCACCGGTGCAGTCGCAGGTAACCATTGATCACGGAGCTCTGCATCACACCTTGCACACATGGCATCTGGGTCTGATTTTCTACAAGTATAATGTAGCACAGACTTTACAGCAGACCCTTTAGTTTTGGAAATCCCTTTCTCAGACATAGTGGTAAAGTGAAAATACAAATTTTACCAGACAAAGGACAGAAATCAAATAGTTTCAGTAAACACAGAAGCTGTGAAATACAAACAGACTGGTCACTGACACCTATATAGTAACTATATAAGAAAGAGATATATAGGTGGGTTCACTCACACATACTCACAATGCGCAAGATTAATAGGGTAAAAACGAGTATGAAAACAGAAAACAGAAAACTAGACAGGTATATGTTAGGAACCCCTCCAGCCGGCACAGCACAACCCGAAGTCTGCTCTGCCAGTCTGGTGTTCACTGCAGCCCCTAGTGGTAGGGACAGACTTGGCCGAAGACTAACAGAGGGTCATGAAGTGCGTACCGGCTGGGGAGAACCCAGGAAAGTGGAGAGAAGTCCAGGCAAGAGTCGAGGGCCGGCAGCAGACAGCGAATCCAATAAACAAGCTGAGGTCAAGGGTCACGAGCAAACAGGAAAGTCGGTAAACACGCCAGGGGTCAGGGTCATAAAAAAACACAGGCAGGGTCCAAATCCAGGCAAGGGGTCATACACAAGCAATGCAACAGAACATCCACAGGACAAGAACAAGTGGCAGAGCAGGTCAGCAGAACAGGTAACTGAAAGCTATAACCGGCAGTGAGGCTTCAGACCTATACAAAACCAAAAACAACTGTAGGGCGCTGCAATCACCCTTAATTAGGACTTGGGCTGCTGCTCTTCTAGGACAGATTCTGGCTCTGTCAAAACATAGAAAAACTGGGCAAAAAAGAGGAGCGCAAAGCACCAAGTACTTAAAATAATTATTTAATACAAATAAAAAACATTGTTAAAATGGATTAAGCATATAGCCAGAGGCTAAATTTATCAAACAGCTTTACATAAACAAGCTTATCCTAATAATACAATCAAGCTGTTGGCCAAAAATAGATATCATATGGTACCATATGTTGAAAAATGGAAATGCCACTAATGAGATCCGATCCGAGGACTGCTGAATATGATAGATAATAGAATTGCTCCTTTGTTGCTGTATTGGAGGATAATGTAGATTACTTATATTACTAGTCCGGAAAAGAAGCCACCATTTAGATACAAGCTTTTCTCGATATCAATCCGTTTAGTAAAAAGCAATTTATAATAATCATTTCCTATGCGGGCTCAATTTGAAACCCAAACATTTGCTTGAATCATATAGCAATAAATGGATCCACCGCAAGGTGCAATTCAGGCACCAAAAGAGAAATTGATTACTTCAGATGTTCTTATACTTTTGTATTGTCAACGTTAGCTTGTCAGGTTTAAAATAGGCATAGTCCTTATTCATAATCTGTAACTGTGCCAGAATGGTAGTAAATATTTATAGGCACCAGAAAAGAATATATAGGTTTACTTAGCTCCCCTTTGCAGATTCATAAGTCCCGAACTTCCGATGTTAGTAACCACTCCAGTGAATGTTGATGGCAGTCAACGAAAGAAAATCTCAACATATATCACAAAAGCAGCTTGTAATAAAAGGCTGGCCAGCACTTGATAAAAAATCAGCATATATCAAGCCTAGCGCGTTTCTCTGCGAAACGCCGCTTCATCAGAGGTGAGTGTAATGGCAAGATCCGGCCAAACTGATTTAAATATCTCAAAAAGGTCACATGAAATGAATCACATGATCGGCATCTATCCATCCGTAAATGTTCGACCAAAATAGCAGTCGTTTTCGGAGGTATCCGGACTCTATATTTTAAGTCACATGATCGTCAGTGATCCTCCGGAATTAACCGACAAGCTGTCAGCCAGCATTCGTTTTCGGAGGTATCAGGACTCTAAATTTCAAGTCACATGATCATCAGTGATCCTCCGGAAATAACCGACAAGCTGTCATCCAGGACAAAAAGCTATAATCTCTTGGAATCCGGATAACAAAATCAGGAATAGCCAGATTTTAGCAAAAATGCTTATCCATATATATATAAAATAAATAGTAATACAAAATGGGTAACAGATCTTCACTAGAATAAAATGTATAACTACACAGCCTGTAAACTAGAAAAGCTCCACTTATACATATATATCAGAAACTTATTCCCGAAACACATATATAAATATATAAACTCCTAACATGATCCACAGATAAAACTAATTATAAGACCTAAACAAATATTCATATAAAGCCATGTGGTAGTCTTGATGTTATTCACTATACTTCAAATATACAATGGGTTCAAATTATAAATATACTTGTCTCATATGAGATGGATAATATCCTCACCATAAGGAATAATCAACTTCCCTCTGTCCTCAATAGGACTATCGGATATATAGAGGTATGGTAAATCACCTATATAGATAGAAAGACATACGTGAGGTTACAAAAAAACTCAAAGAGCTAAACAGATTAAACACAGCCTATAGAACTAACATATATTGTTGAGTTCAATACTGTCATTAAGTCCAAATGGTAGCAGCGTTTTTAATCTGAAGATCCAAAAAGCTTCACGTTTGCAAAGCTTATTAAAACGGTCACCTCCTCTAATGATTGAATCAATCTGTTCGATTGCTCGAACTTTCAGACCCTCTAATTTACCTTTTTGGCATTCATTAATATGTGACGATAGGCTGTGTGATCTGATATCTTTTAAAATGTTGCGCCGATGTTCCAAAAAGCGCACATTAAGTGTGTGAATAGTACGTCCAACGTACTGAATACCACATTTGCAATTTACAACATAAATCACATAGAAAGAACGACAATCCAAGACTTTCTCAATGGTATAGCTTTCACTTGTTACAAAAGTATAAGAACATCTGAAGTAATCAATTTCTCTTTTGGTGCCTGAATTGCACCTTGCGGTGGATCCATTTATTGCTATATGATTCAAGCAAATGTTTGGGTTTCAAATTAAGCTCGCATAGGAAATGATTATTATAAATTGCTATTTACTAAACGGATTGATATCGAGAAAAGCTTGTATCTAAATGGTGGCTTCTTTTCCGGACTAGTAATATAAGTAATCTACATTATCCTCCAATACAGCTCCAAAGGAGCAATTCTATTATCTATCATATTCAGCAGTCCTCGGATCGGATCTCATTAGTGGCATTTCCATCTTTCAACATATGGTACCATATGATATCTATTTTTGGCCAACAGCTTGATTGTATTATTAGGATAAGCTTGTTTATGTAAAGCTGTTTGATAAATTTAGCCTCTGGCTATATGCTTAATCCATTTTAACAATGTTTTTTATTTGTATTAAATAATTATTTTAAGTACTTGGTGCTTTTCGCTCCTCTTTTTGTGCCCAGTTTTTCTATGTTTTGACAGAGCCAGAATCTGTCCTAGAAGAGCAGCAGCCCAAGTCCTAATTAAGGGTGATTGCAGCGCCCTACAGTTGTTTTTGGTTTTGTATACATCTGTCTGGTAGTAGGGCTGCAGCCCAGATCTTCTTTAACAGCATTAAGATTGCTATTTGTTATATTGTTGTGTCGCTACCTACATGATCCACAGTTAGAAGTTTTAATATAAAGTATTTAATTGAATATTCCGAATATTTGGTAGGAATTTCAATATGTCCCCATTAAGATGCGTTACCGAAAGACTAGAAAGAAGGCACGGGTATATCACCCAGCCAAATAGTTCTATAAACAATGATAAAGGTGACAACAATTTGGAAATGTATAAACTTTTTAAAAAATTAGAAGCTTTATGTCTGACTGAGACACGCCATTGGTGGGACCAAATTACACTTCAAAAATATCTTGATGGAGGGATCATCCCTAGGGGCTTACGATTATTTAAATCTGCCTCCTTTCAGGATGATTCTAGTTTCACTAAGGAATGGAACACATTATTAGACAATTGTTCCTTTTCCTTGATGCGACTTTTAATTTGTTACAGAAATAATAAGGTTGATTGTTTACAAGAAGAAATTGAAGCCCTACATGGATCCCTCAAACAATATGAAGGGGTAGAGGGTTTTAAGGAAAGAGATCATAAGATTAATCTGAGGGTAGAGGAATTTGAAAAATCCCTTATAACACAGAAAGATAATAAATTAGATAGAGATCGAGAAGACTATAAACTTGATCAAGTCAGATCCTATAACCTCAAAAAATCTAAGGCTCCATTCAGAGGGAGGGACACTTCACGTACAGGATTTCAGTATAGAATGACAGATCAGAGAAGATTTCATTCTAGAGATCAATTCTCCCCATATAGATTCGAACATCAGAGGTCCTCAATAAGGAATCCTTCTAAGTCTGATTACGGTATTAATTCTAGAGCACCACCGAACAGGGGTATGTCCAATATGAATAGAAGGAATAACAAATTTTGAGAGGAAAACATAAATAGAGGGAATAATAGAACTGGAGAGAAATCTTCATTTATTCGCAGTGAACATGTGACAAATTATAAAAGCCCCTTGGTAAAGAGTACTAGTCGTAATGATCAACATGGGTGTAATGAACAGGTTGCCTCTGCTGCTTCCAATTCCTCTTCTTTTTTAGGAGATGGAATGTTCGCGCCAACTTATGCACAAAAGGCGCAAGAAAAAGGCTTCCTCTCCTTCAAAAGAACAAGAGAGGAAGAATCAGGGGATCCAGAGGAGGCACTGCTAAGTCACGTAAAAAACACACGCCGGTACTAAAAGGCAAAGTTGTTTTTAACCTTTCATCCAAGACTCTATCTCAAACAGAATTAAAATTACTCGAAAGGGGTTTAAAATTTGCCCTGTCGAGTAAACCCAACCTTTTTTACTTGTTTGTTGATCTAAATAGATATGTAAGAACACTAAGCAGGAAACGCTATTTTGCTTATAAAGCATTCAGGAAGACCAAAAGTGAGGCCTTACCGATAGTGTTGGATAAAGATGATAGACAGGCACTTTTACAACTAGAATCCTTAAGGGAGGAAAGTCTTTATTCCGGAGGTCTTTCAGAAATTGAGTTATATGATATTAATTCTTCAAATAGACTTTCAACTTTCCGAAAGAAATCGGATTTTTACCCCCTCCAGTTTAAAGGTCCTCTCATTGAGAGTTTTTACCAAAACACAATGGATGAATTTAGTGTGCCAAGGCTGAAAAAGAACCACTAAGGGATAACTTAACTCCCAGGGAAAGGAAAGCCCTGAAGGAACTTATGAGTGATTCTGGAATTATTGTTAAATCAGCCAATAAAGGGGGGGGGGTTAGTTATACAGAATGTGATGGATTATCACAATGAAGCTATGAGACAGCTAAACAATAGTCTTTTTTACACCAAATTGGACAAAGATCCCACTATAATTTTTCAGAAAAATCTCAAATGTCTGTTGGATGATGCACTGACCAACGGTGTAATCTCTAAGGATACTTATGCTTTTCTATTTATTCAAAACCCAATTATTCCCACGTATTATCATTTACCTAAGATTCATAAATCACTTATATCACCTCCTGGCCGTCCTATTATTTCTGGTGTTGGGTCTCTGTCTAGCAACTTATCGTTTTTTGTTGATTCACATTTGCAACCTATAGTGACCAAGTTGAAGTCACATATTAGAGACACTATAAGTTTTTTGAACTTAATCAAAAACATTGTCTGGAAACCCTCATATCAATTTCTAACATGTGATGTTGAGGCGCTGTATACGAACATCCCTCATTCTGAGGGTATAGCTGCAGTTAAACATTATTTATCACAACAGGATACAATAGATCAGTCTCTGTGTGACTTCATACTTGACGCTATTCACTATATATTGTATCAGAACTATTTTTAATTTGATCACCAATTTTATTTACAGGTAAAAGGCACGGCGATGGGGACCAGGTTCGCTCTGAGCTTTGCTAACCTTTATATGGGTCTGTTCGAAGAGCAGTACATATGGGGTGCGGATCTTGGGGCGAGCCTGGTCCTCTTCGGACGGTACATTGACGACCTTTTTTTTTATTTGGGATGGGGATTCATCATCTATATCTTCTTTTATATCTCATTTAAACACTAACAATTTTGGTCTTAAATTTACCAGTAATCATCATCCAACAGAAATCAACTATCTAGATATTACTCTGTATATAAAAGACTTATATATTGTTTCGGAGAATTATTCTAAACAGGTTGATTCCCATAAATATGTACACTATAGAAGTAGTCATTTGAACTCTTGGAAGAATAGTATACCCAAAAGTCAATTCCTTCGCATGCGAAGAAATTGCTCAGACATTAAAGATTTTGATAAACATTCTGAGGAACTATATGAAGTGTTTTTAGAACAGGGCTATCCAGATGAATTGGTACAAAAAGCCTACATTGAGGCTCGAGACTCAGATAGAGATCATCTTCTTACTACGGGTCCAAAAAAGACCAATATAGATAGATCTGTGGTTTTCATTACTAAATATAATAGTAATGCAGGCGAAATAACACGGATTATTACTAAAAACTCTGCTTTATTAGAATTGGATGATTGTGTGGGTCATTTTATTGATAAGGGTAGAAACACAATCTTTAGAAAATCAAAGAATCTTAAAAATAAATTATCTCCAAGTTTTTTAAAAAATAATTTAGAAGCTAAACTGTATGTACCTAATCCATCTTTAGGAAGCTGGCTAACATCTAGACCCAATGGCTTTTATAAGTGTGAAAAAAAAAAATGCATTACCTGCTTATTTGCTGATCACAAGTGTACGAATTTTGTTTCTTTTTCAACAAGTGAAAGCTATACAATTGAGAAAGACTTGGATTGTCGTTCTGTCTATGTGATTTATGTTGTAAATTGCAAATGTGGTATTCAGTACGTTGGACGTACTATTCGCACACTTAATGTGCGCTTTTTGGAACATCGGCGCAACATTTTAAAAGATACCAGATCCCACAGCCTATCGTGAATGAATGCCAAAAAGGTAAATTAGAGGGTCTGAAAGTTCGAGCAATCGAACAGATTGATTCAACCATTAGAGGAGGGGACCGTTTTAATAAGCTTTGCAAACGTGAAGCTTTTTGGATCTTCAGATTAAAAATGCTGCTACCATTTGGACTTAATGACAGTATTGAACTCAACAATATATGTTAGTTCTATAGGCTGTGTTTAATCTGTTTAGCTCTTTGAGTTTTTTTGTAACCTCACGTATGTCTTTCTATCTATATAGGTGATTTACCATACCTCTATATATCCGATAGTCCTATTGAGGACAGAGGGAAGTTGATTATTCCTTATGGTGAGGATATCATCCATCTCATATGAGACAACTGTATTTATAATTTGACCCCATTGTATATTTGAAGTATAGTGAATAACATCAAGACTACCACATGGCTTTATATGAATATTTGTTTAGGTCTTATAATTAGTTTTATCTGTGGATCATGTTAGGAGTTTATATATGTATATATGTGTTTCGGGAATAAGTTTCTGATATATATGTATAAGTGGAGCTTTTCTAGTTTACAGGCTGTGTAGTTATACATTTTATTCTAGTGAAGATCTGCCACCCATTTTGTATTACTATTTATTTTATATATATATATGGATAAGCATTTTGCTAAAATCTGGCTATTTCTGATTTTGTTATCCGGATTCCAAGAGATTATAGCTTTTTGTGCTGGATGACAGCTTGTCGGTTATTTCCGGAGGATCACTGATGATCATGTGACTTGAAATTTAGAGTCCGGATACCTCAGAAAATGAATGCTGGCTGACAGCTTGTTGGTTATTTCCGGAGGATCACTGACGATCATGTGACTTAAAATATAGAGTCCGGATACATCCGAAAACGACTGCTATTTTGGTCGAACATTTCCGGATGGATAGATGCCGATCATGTGATTAATTTCATGTGACCTTTTTGAGGTATTTAAATCAGTTTGGCCGGATCTTGCCATTACACTCACCTCTGATGAAGCGGCGGTTCGCCGAGAAACGCGTTAGGATTGATATATGCTGATTTTTTATCAAGTGCTGGCCAGTCTTTTATTACAAGCTGCTTTTGTGATATATGTTGAGATTTTCTTTCGTTGACTGCCATCAACATTCACTGGAGTGGTTACTAACATCGGAAGTTCGGGACTTATGAATCTGCAAAGGGGAGCTAAGTAAACCTATATATTCTTTTCTGGTGCCTATAAATATTTACTACCATTCTGGCACAGTTACAGATTATGAATAAGGACTATGCCTATTTTAAACCTGACAAGCTAACGTTGACAATACAAAAGTATAAGAACATCTGAAGTAATTTCTCTTTTGGTGCCTGAATTGCACCTTGCGGTGGATCCATTTATTGCTATATGATTCAAGCAAATGTTTGGGTTTCAAATTGAGCCCGCATAGGAAATGATTATTATAAATTGCTATTTACTAAACGGATTGATATTGAGAAAAGCTTGTATCTAAATGATGGCTTCTTTTCCGGACTAGTAATATAAGTAATCTACATTATCCTCCAATACAGCTCCAAAGGAGCAATTCTATTATCTATCATATTCAGCAGTCCTCAGATCGGATCTCATTAGTGGCATTTCCATTTTTCAACATATGGTACCATATGATATCTATTTATGGTCAACAGCTTGATTGTATTATTAGGATAAGCTTGTTTATGTAAAGCTGTTTGATAAATTTAGCCTCTGGCTATATGCTTAATCCATTTTAACAATGTTTTTTATTTGTATTAAATAATTATTTTAAGTACTTGGTGCTTTTCGCTCCTCTTTTTGTGCCCAGTTTTTCTATGTTTTGACAGAGCCAGAATCTGTCCTAGAAGAGCAGCAGCCCAAGTCCTAATTAAGGGTGATTGCAGCGCCCTACAGTTGTTTTTGGTTTTGTATACATCTGTCTGGTAGTAGGGCTGCAGCCCAGATCTTCTTTAACAGCATTAAGATTGCTATTTGTTATATTGTTGTGTCGCTACCTACATGATCCACAGTTAGAAGTTTTAATATAAAGTATTTAATTGAATATTCCGAATATTTGGTAGGAATTTCAATATGTCCCCATTAAGATGCGTTACCGAAAGACTAGAAAGAAGGCACGGGTATATCACCCAGCCAAATAGTTCTATAAACAATGATAAAGGTGACAACAATTTGGAAATGTATAAACTTTTTAAAAAATTAGAAGCTTTATGTCTGACTGAGACACGCCATTGGTGGGACCAAATTACACTTCAAAAATATCTTGATGGAGGGATCATCCCTAGGGGCTTACGATTATTTAAATCTGCCTCCTTTCAGGATGATTCTAGTTTCACTAAGGAATGGAACACATTATTAGACAATTGTTCCTTTTCCTTGATGCGACTTTTAATTTGTTACAGAAATAATAAGGTTGATTGTTTACAAGAAGAAATTGAAGCCCTACATGGATCCCTCAAACAATATGAAGGGGTAGAGGGTTTTAAGGAAAGAGATCATAAGATTAATCTGAGGGTAGAGGAATTTGAAAAATCCCTTATAACACAGAAAGATAATAAATTAGATAGAGATCGAGAAGACTATAAACTTGATCAAGTCAGATCCTATAACCTCAAAAAATCTAAGGCTCCATTCAGAGGGAGGGACACTTCACGTACAGGATTTCAGTATAGAATGACAGATCAGAGAAGATTTCATTCTAGAGATCAATTCTCCCCATATAGATTCGAACATCAGAGGTCCTCAATAAGGAATCCTTCTAAGTCTGATTACGGTATTAATTCTAGAGCACCACCGAACAGGGGTATGTCCAATATGAATAGAAGGAATAACAAATTTTGAGAGGAAAACATAAATAGAGGGAATAATAGAACTGGAGAGAAATCTTCATTTATTCGCAGTGAACATGTGACAAATTATAAAAGCCCCTTGGTAAAGAGTACTAGTCGTAATGATCAACATGGGTGTAATGAACAGGTTGCCTCTGCTGCTTCCAATTCCTCTTCTTTTTTAGGAGATGGAATGTTCGCGCCAACTTATGCACAAAAGGCGCAAGAAAAAGGCTTCCTCTCCTTCAAAAGAACAAGAGAGGAAGAATCAGGGGATCCAGAGGAGGCACTGCTAAGTCACGTAAAAAACACACGCCGGTACTAAAAGGCAAAGTTGTTTTTAACCTTTCATCCAAGACTCTATCTCAAACAGAATTAAAATTACTCGAAAGGGGTTTAAAATTTGCCCTGTCGAGTAAACCCAACCTTTTTTACTTGTTTGTTGATCTAAATAGATATGTAAGAACACTAAGCAGGAAACGCTATTTTGCTTATAAAGCATTCAGGAAGACCAAAAGTGAGGCCTTACCGATAGTGTTGGATAAAGATGATAGACAGGCACTTTTACAACTAGAATCCTTAAGGGAGGAAAGTCTTTATTCCGGAGGTCTTTCAGAAATTGAGTTATATGATATTAATTCTTCAAATAGACTTTCAACTTTCCGAAAGAAATCGGATTTTTACCCCCTCCAGTTTAAAGGTCCTCTCATTGAGAGTTTTTACCAAAACACAATGGATGAATTTAGTGTGCCAAGGCTGAAAAAGAACCACTAAGGGATAACTTAACTCCCAGGGAAAGGAAAGCCCTGAAGGAACTTATGAGTGATTCTGGAATTATTGTTAAATCAGCCAATAAAGGGGGGGGGGTTAGTTATACAGAATGTGATGGATTATCACAATGAAGCTATGAGACAGCTAAACAATAGTCTTTTTTACACCAAATTGGACAAAGATCCCACTATAATTTTTCAGAAAAATCTCAAATGTCTGTTGGATGATGCACTGACCAACGGTGTAATCTCTAAGGATACTTATGCTTTTCTATTTATTCAAAACCCAATTATTCCCACGTATTATCATTTACCTAAGATTCATAAATCACTTATATCACCTCCTGGCCGTCCTATTATTTCTGGTGTTGGGTCTCTGTCTAGCAACTTATCGTTTTTTGTTGATTCACATTTGCAACCTATAGTGACCAAGTTGAAGTCACATATTAGAGACACTATAAGTTTTTTGAACTTAATCAAAAACATTGTCTGGAAACCCTCATATCAATTTCTAACATGTGATGTTGAGGCGCTGTATACGAACATCCCTCATTCTGAGGGTATAGCTGCAGTTAAACATTATTTATCACAACAGGATACAATAGATCAGTCTCTGTGTGACTTCATACTTGACGCTATTCACTATATATTGTATCAGAACTATTTTTAATTTGATCACCAATTTTATTTACAGGTAAAAGGCACGGCGATGGGGACCAGGTTCGCTCTGAGCTTTGCTAACCTTTATATGGGTCTGTTCGAAGAGCAGTACATATGGGGTGCGGATCTTGGGGCGAGCCTGGTCCTCTTCGGACGGTACATTGACGACCTTTTTTTTTATTTGGGATGGGGATTCATCATCTATATCTTCTTTTATATCTCATTTAAACACTAACAATTTTGGTCTTAAATTTACCAGTAATCATCATCCAACAGAAATCAACTATCTAGATATTACTCTGTATATAAAAGACTTATATATTGTTTCGGAGAATTATTCTAAACAGGTTGATTCCCATAAATATGTACACTATAGAAGTAGTCATTTGAACTCTTGGAAGAATAGTATACCCAAAAGTCAATTCCTTCGCATGCGAAGAAATTGCTCAGACATTAAAGATTTTGATAAACATTCTGAGGAACTATATGAAGTGTTTTTAGAACAGGGCTATCCAGATGAATTGGTACAAAAAGCCTACATTGAGGCTCGAGACTCAGATAGAGATCATCTTCTTACTACGGGTCCAAAAAAGACCAATATAGATAGATCTGTGGTTTTCATTACTAAATATAATAGTAATGCAGGCGAAATAACACGGATTATTACTAAAAACTCTGCTTTATTAGAATTGGATGATTGTGTGGGTCATTTTATTGATAAGGGTAGAAACACAATCTTTAGAAAATCAAAGAATCTTAAAAATAAATTATCTCCAAGTTTTTTAAAAAATAATTTAGAAGCTAAACTGTATGTACCTAATCCATCTTTAGGAAGCTGGCTAACATCTAGACCCAATGGCTTTTATAAGTGTGAAAAAAAAAAATGCATTACCTGCTTATTTGCTGATCACAAGTGTACGAATTTTGTTTATTTTTCAACAAGTGAAAGCTATACAATTGAGAAAGACTTGGATTGTCGTTCTGTCTATGTGATTTATGTTGTAAATTGCAAATGTGGTATTCAGTACGTTGGACGTACTATTCGCACACTTAATGTGCGCTTTTTGGAACATCGGCGCAACATTTTAAAAGATACCAGATCCCACAGCCTATCGTGAATGAATGCCAAAAAGGTAAATTAGAGGGTCTGAAAGTTCGAGCAATCGAACAGATTGATTCAACCATTAGAGGAGGGGACCGTTTTAATAAGCTTTGCAAACGTGAAGCTTTTTGGATCTTCAGATTAAAAATGCTGCTACCATTTGGACTTAATGACAGTATTGAACTCAACAATATATGTTAGTTCTATAGGCTGTGTTTAATCTGTTTAGCTCTTTGAGTTTTTTTGTAACCTCACGTATGTCTTTCTATCTATATAGGTGATTTACCATACCTCTATATATCCGATAGTCCTATTGAGGACAGAGGGAAGTTGATTATTCCTTATGGTGAGGATATCATCCATCTCATATGAGACAACTGTATTTATAATTTGACCCCATTGTATATTTGAAGTATAGTGAATAACATCAAGACTACCACATGGCTTTATATGAATATTTGTTTAGGTCTTATAATTAGTTTTATCTGTGGATCATGTTAGGAGTTTATATATGTATATATGTGTTTCGGGAATAAGTTTCTGATATATATGTATAAGTGGAGCTTTTCTAGTTTACAGGCTGTGTAGTTATACATTTTATTCTAGTGAAGATCTGCCACCCATTTTGTATTACTATTTATTTTATATATATATATGGATAAGCATTTTGCTAAAATCTGGCTATTTCTGATTTTGTTATCCGGATTCCAAGAGATTATAGCTTTTTGTGCTGGATGACAGCTTGTCGGTTATTTCCGGAGGATCACTGATGATCATGTGACTTGAAATTTAGAGTCCGGATACCTCAGAAAATGAATGCTGGCTGACAGCTTGTTGGTTATTTCCGGAGGATCACTGACGATCATGTGACTTAAAATATAGAGTCCGGATACATCCGAAAACGACTGCTATTTTGGTCGAACATTTCCGGATGGATAGATGCCGATCATGTGATTAATTTCATGTGACCTTTTTGAGGTATTTAAATCAGTTTGGCCGGATCTTGCCATTACACTCACCTCTGATGAAGCGGCGGTTCGCCGAGAAACGCGTTAGGATTGATATATGCTGATTTTTTATCAAGTGCTGGCCAGTCTTTTATTACAAGCTGCTTTTGTGATATATGTTGAGATTTTCTTTCGTTGACTGCCATCAACATTCACTGGAGTGGTTACTAACATCGGAAGTTCGGGACTTATGAATCTGCAAAGGGGAGCTAAGTAAACCTATATATTCTTTTCTGGTGCCTATAAATATTTACTACCATTCTGGCACAGTTACAGATTATGAATAAGGACTATGCCTATTTTAAACCTGACAAGCTAACGTTGACAATACAAAAGTATAAGAACATCTGAAGTAATTTCTCTTTTGGTGCCTGAATTGCACCTTGCGGTGGATCCATTTATTGCTATATGATTCAAGCAAATGTTTGGGTTTCAAATTGAGCCCGCATAGGAAATGATTATTATAAATTGCTATTTACTAAACGGATTGATATTGAGAAAAGCTTGTATCTAAATGATGGCTTCTTTTCCGGACTAGTAATATAAGTAATCTACATTATCCTCCAATACAGCTCCAAAGGAGCAATTCTATTATCTATCATATTCAGCAGTCCTCAGATCGGATCTCATTAGTGGCATTTCCATTTTTCAACATATGGTACCATATGATATCTATTTATGGTCAACAGCTTGATTGTATTATTAGGATAAGCTTGTTTATGTAAAGCTGTTTGATAAATTTAGCCTCTGGCTATATGCTTAATCCATTTTAACAATGTTTTTTATTTGTATTAAATAATTATTTTAAGTACTTGGTGCTTTGCGCTCCTCTTTTTGTGCCCAGGCTTCAGACCTCACTGCCCTAAATACTAGGGATGTGCACCGGCCACTTTTGGTGTCTCGTGTTTTGGGTTCGGATTTGCTTGATGTTTTGGGTTCGAATTTGTTTCGCAAAACACCTGTCGAAAGGTTTTGGTTCGGATTTAAGGTTTTGGATTC
The DNA here is from genome assembly GCF_038048845.1 of Mixophyes fleayi. Taxonomy (NCBI): domain Eukaryota; kingdom Metazoa; phylum Chordata; class Amphibia; order Anura; family Limnodynastidae; genus Mixophyes; species Mixophyes fleayi. The sequence goes on from NC_134409.1 coordinate 57,733,826, forward strand.
GGATTTATTTTGAAAAAAGCATAAAAAGTTCCAAAATCAAGTTTTTGGGCTTATTTTCACTCCTACGCTATTATTAACCTCAATAACATTCAATAACAATCATTTCCACTAATTTCCAGTCTATTCTGAACACCCTCACACCTCACAATATTGTTTTTAGTCCAAAACGTTTCACCGAGGTAGCTTTCTGGACTGCATAGTGGAGTGGTCCCAATACCCAATTTGGTACCGGGGCCACAATATAATAATAAAACCCTCAACTGGTCTGAATTCCACCAAACAAGTATCTGGACTGCGTAGTGGAGTGGCCCCGGTACCCAATTTGGTACCGGGGCCACAATATAATAATAAAACCCTCAACTGGTCTGAATTCCAGTGCACAGATGGCGGACACCGGATGGACGTCTAAAACCAACATAGCAGTTAAGGGCGCAGTTCCTCTTTTTTGTGACTGCACAAACAATTAACGTAGTAATAGAAATGACAGTTGTTGTTTTTTTTAAATATAGAAAGAAGGTAGTACTAGAAATGGCAGTTTTGTTTTTTTTAAATAGAGAAAGAAAGAAGGTAGCAATAGAAATGGCAGTTATTCGAATCCCCAGGAGAGTCTAAGTGGGGTGAGCCACAGAGAGATTATTTCCCTCAGTTTCTCTAACAGGTTGTCAGTGTTGTGCCTCTTCTTAAAACCTGTGATACATAACTACACACACTCGGCAAAGCTTTTACAAATTATCTGCGGCACAGGAGAGTACCACTTGTTTTGGGATATTTTTTTTTTTTTTTTATAATTACTTTTTTTGTAATTTTTTTTATAACTTTTTTTGAATTTTTTTTATAATTTGGGAATAATGGGGAAATAACAATGCCCTTAGAAGGACAGAGCACAGGACACAGCACCACTGGACTGAACAGGACACAGCACACGACCCAGCAGCACCACTGAACTCAGAAGGACAGAGCACAGGACACAGCACCACTGGACTGAGCAGAACACAGAGCACAGCACAGAACTGAACAGTACGAGATATAGCAGGACAGAGGACCACCTAACACACCCTCCCTCTACCCTGATCAATGCCCGAGTGAAGATGGCGGCGACTAGCGGGGAATTTATAGGATCCGAGTATCGCGAGATCCGACAGCGGGATTATGACTCAGAGCCTCGGTTTCAGTTTTGCAATTGGCGGGAATACCCGGATCTGTCTCAGATCCGGCTCGGATCGGCAACGTTCGGGTGGGCTCGGGTTTCAGAAATCCGAGTGCGCTCATCTCTACTAAATATTATAGGGAGCCAATCAGAGCCTAGCTCTGAATTACACACAGCCCCTGCCATATAAATTAGCCCACAGGTAGAGCGCTGCGCGCACGCGCCTGGCTACCCTCACTTGCCAGGACGCGACGCCGGGGGAATCTAGCATCCGACCGTTGCAACGGTCGGGTCCCAGGTGGAAATGACATCCCAGTCATCAAGGTGACGGCCGGGATGCCAGCGGGCACAGGAAGCGAGCCGCGGTGGCTGTGAGTACCGCCGCGGCTCGTGACAGTATAAAGCCTAGAAAGTAAAAAAAAAAAGTCACCAACAGGAGGAACACAACAGGAAAGAAACAGGCTGCATAGAATATGGTGTCTCAGCTAAGCCCGCCCCTTCCTACTAACCAACAGCAAGGAACAGGAAGCTTCACTATGTCTCCTCTGGTCACTGCTGCTGCTCTTGGTCGAGCACAGTTACAGCTGTACTCTTTGATTCAACGGAGATTTGTTGTTGCTGCTTCTCCACTGGCCAGTGGTGGACCTACCACTGGTGCAGCAGGTGCATTGCATCGGGGCCCATGGAGATAATGGGGCCTGCTGCATGGCAGATGCATAGGGTCGGGGGCCAAAGTACTCGCGTTCCTGCACCAATGCCCACAGCTCGCTTTTTCCGCCTCTGCCTTAAGCAGAGTCGTTTTCTGCACTGCAGAACTGCTGGTTGGCAAGGGGGAACTGACCGATGTTGACAGCTGCGGCTGAGGCATGCTATACCCCATTGTCGCACTGTCACACAATGGTATGCCAGAGAACTAGGGATGAGTCTGTGAGATTTCTCTGTGCTTATACGCACTAGAATTATCTAAACCTGTAACACTGTAGTCAGTCTCAGTCCGTTGATTTTTGAGCTATACAGTATTCTATATGTATTGTAGCACTCTTTTACCTAGACTGCAGTGCTATGCTATGCATGCTATGTACCCTTGTCTATTGTATACATTTTGTACCGGTACTCTCTCTCTACTTAGAATGCGCTGTACACTATATTTTTTTCTATGGCATTGTATGTATGGTACCAGCACACTCTCCTCCCTATATTGCAATGTACATTATCTACACATCATCTTGTATTGCACCATTGCACTGTCCTACAGATTGCTCAGGACACTATTTTTTTCTACAGTATTTATATAGGTATGCTGTACATTATTCTATGCCTTTTATTCTTTTTTAGCTACTGTACCACACACTCCTAAACACATTGTGCTGCACACTAACATTTATCTACAGTATTACTTATGTAAGGTACCAGCACTCTCTCCCCAGATTGCGCTGTACACTATCTACACCATTGTATGGTATTTAATGTGTTGTTACAGCACTCTTTCCTACACAGATTGCACTGTATACTATCTACACTTTTCTAAGGTATTATATATGTATTGTACCATTGCACTCTCCTACCCAGATTGCAATGTACATGATCTACATTTTATCTACAGTATATGTATTGTATCAGCACTCTCTCCCTACATGATTGTGCTGTACACTAATTTTTTGTTGTTGCTCACTTACACCTAGATTTGGCTTTGTGTTCGGTCACTGTACTCTCTCCTCTAATGCCGTTGACTACAGACATTATTTAGACACTATGTTCTGTCATTGTACTGCAATGCCCATTTCTATTGTCGCAAATATTGTCCGATGCGGTTAATGTGCTTCCAACGCACAACAGATTTAATAGCAGAATACAGTAAATATAACTGATACATTACGCTTGCACACTGAATCCAGTAACAGCTCATCAATCCTGAGTCAGTGGCCAAAGAGACTGTTACTCCATGAGTGGCCAGTTTATATACAGTTTACATTGAAAAAAAACAGTGATGTCACAATGTACACACAGATAACACTAAAAGAGTTCTGCATTGGTTCAGTGTGTATGATGTTCCAGTTGACTGAGAGTTATAGGTTAGTTCAATCGATCCTTTTCCGAAGGTGGGGGCAACTCACTCCAACAGCTGTGTTCATGTTTTGCCTCAAGGAACCGCCTAAAATCTAGTCTAATCTAACCCATTTACAGAGTATCTATGAGAATTAATTTTATACTAATCATAACTAACGACCGCTATTTGCGATAGTTTCTCCGATGATACCGGATTCCTACGTTTAGTGTAGATTCATCCTTGTATAAATAATCTCTAATTCTTAATAATAAAATAATGTGAGTTGGAACTCTATTAAATGTGAACTATTTACAAGTGTAGGTGCGAATGTAATTGTATTTGCTCTGTTTACCTGTGTGATTGCGTAATTAACCCTAATATGAAGTAGCATACCCATTGCAATCGCACAGAAAAAAATTACAATCAATAATTATTAATTTAGAAATACTTCATCCAATTATTTGACTTATACCCTCTAAATTTGTTGAGTATTTATGTTATTTAGCTATTGTGTTCTGTCACTGTACTCTCCCCTCTAAGGTTATTGAGTACTAACTTATTAGCCATTGTCTCTTTCATTACCCTCTCATTTCTAATCTACATGGGGTACGGACGTCATTAGACATACTATGGGGTAAGACTTTGCATTTGCACCTTAAAATGTTATTGCGCTATTATGCAATATTGAATACACTATATATCTGTTACCTATCTGTTCTACAGTTAACACTGACTCTTGATCATGTCATAGACCAGGACTAATTTCAGACCTAAGGCTGTAAGAAAGAAAGGCTGCTATGTTTTCTACATGTTCAAAATGCCAGGCTAAGATAACAAATGGGTGTTCGGAACAAGAACCCAATATGCAGTTTGAGAGGGAAGGTCATTCCTGATAGCCAGGATCCATGGAGGTCTGTGTTGGAAGCATCCAAGGTGGCAGAACCTGTGCACAGGTACTAGATCAGTTCAACTAAGAACTGATGAGGCATGCAGAGCACCTTAGAGAGGTAAGTGAACACGCTCCTCCTAATTTTCACCTAGGACTCCTTCCCAGGTAGATCTGCCTCCATGGGTTTCAATCCCTATAGCAGTGGTTCATAAGTCTCCTTGGATCCAAACCTTTAACACTACACTTTAAAACTACAGTACAGAGTTTAATTCGAGTGTCATTCTCAAAGGCAGGGTTGGGTGTCCAATCATTAAGTCTCGGAAGCACCAAATCTCCACAAACATCTACTTCCAGGGAGATTCTGAATGAATACCATCATCTCAGGAGGAAGATGAGATTCTGTAGGGTAGGACTCTGTTATGTTGACCTAATTGGATTGGAGGATGACTCATCTGGCAGGCAGGCTGTCGAGGAGTGATGGTGGTGGTTTGACGACCTCAATATTCAGGAGGTACCTGTGGTTCAGTATGTTTTTCGGAGGCAGAGTTATCTTGTTTCGGCTTTCCCATCATCGACTGAGTTCTTGGGTGATGCCTTGCAGAATCCGGATAGTAGGTTAAACATCCGTTAGAGGTTTGTATACACTTCACTGACGCAACAAGAGACACGGAAGCTTCCACCTCAGAGAATGTCTCTATTGCTATTTTTGTAGACCCACCACTATCACTATTCCAATTACTGCTTATTGTGGCACAGCTCGGATAGTAAAACTGTAGGAATTGGATCTTGTTGCAGCAGCCTTTGCATTGGTAGCTAGGCACATACTATGGCTTAGACGGGGAGGCTAATAATGAAGGACTCTGGAAGCCAGCCGCAGATCAAGGTTCGTTGCTCAAGTTGAATTGAGAGGAACTCCAGCACATGGCCATTCCTAAATTCATCATCATTTATTTATTTTAAATTTCGTAGCGCTTTACAATTTGGAACAAACATTAATAAAACAATATTGGGTAATACATACAGACAGAGAGGTAAGAGACCCCTGCTCGCAAGCTTACAATCTATGGGACAATGGGAGTTTGTGCTACATCATATTGCACACTGGACCAGCTAGAATGCAAAGGTAAAAGTATTGAGTGGGCTGTGTGTGTAGCAATGTTGTTCAGAGGGTTGTTGTCTTGTGTTAGCTGTGTAGAGGATGGTAATAGGGTAACCTAGGGAAATTAAGATGAGGAATATCATAAGCTTCTCTGAAGAGGTGGGTTTTCAGAGAACGCTTGAAGGTTTGAAGACTAGAGGAAAGTCTTACTGTGCGAGGGAGGGAATTCCACAGAGTAGGTGCAGCCCGAAAAAAGTCCTGTAACCGAGACTAGGAGGATGTGATGAGAGTGGAAGAGAGATGCAGATCTTGTGCAGAACGGAGGTGTCGAGTAGGGAGATATTTTGAGACAAGTGAGGAAATGTATGTCTGTGCAATTTTGTTGATGGCCTTGTATGTTAGTAGAAGAATTTTATATTGGATTTGTTGAAATACAGGCAACCAATGTAGAGACTGACAGAGTGGCTCAGCAAATGAAGAACGGTTTGCAAGGAAAATCAATTTAGCCGCTGCATGCAAAATCTATTGTAGAGCTACAAGTCTGACTTGGGAAGACCAGTAAGGAGGGAATTGCAATAGTCGATGCGGGAGATGATGAGTGCATGAATTAAGTTTTTTGAGGTGTCTTGTGTGAGATATGTGCGTATTCTGGAAATGTTCTTTAGATGTATGTAACATGATTTAGATATAGTTTATGTGGGGAATAGATGATAGTTGTGAGTCAAGGAATCGCATGGAAAATTCCTCAGGTCCCTGAACCTGACATGGGGTGGGGGGGTGCACTTTTCTCAGGCTCCTTCGGTCAGATGCGGTCTCCTTTTACACATTTCCGTGTCATACCGACAGCTCTTGGTCTAACGCCAGCACCAAGGCTTTACATTATGACTTGCTCAAGGCAGAGAGGGGTTTGGTTATCCCAAACCTGTCCATCCTTCTTTTGTAAAAGGCGAGCTCTGCTCCCTGCTACTGGCATTGACAAAAGGAAAGCTGGTATCACATGGCCGGGTCCAGTCTCTTCCCAGCCAGCATGTATGTGTATATATATGTGTATGTTTATTTATGTATTTCCTTCTTGGGGCTCTTTGACAATGAAGCACCACAGCTGTGTCATGCGTGGACCAGCTAAGCATGATGCCCAACAATTTTGGCAGTATTGTCTAAGCAGAAGCAGTAGACATTTGGGAGTGCTCCCTTCTTCTGGAGTTTTTTTCCAAAAAGGGTTTCCTCTGGTGCTTAAAGAAAGCCGGAAAAGAGGGTGTAGCCAGTTCCTTCTGGTAGCACCAGCTTTTTGTTTTTCCACCAAGACTTAGCTTGTCTGATGGACTGCTGGGTGGTCGAGTATAGCATTTTTAGAGCCAAGGGGAGTGGGGGGGGGGGGGGGGCACAAAGGTTATCCAATACATGATCATGAACTCCGGCCTCCCCTAACATTTTCCACAGCATGTAAAATTACAAATAGTCTAGTATCAGTGAAAGGTTTCCACTTCAGGTCCCTTATTTTTCTTATGGACAGCATAGAAAGGGACCAGGATTTGTCCTAAGGACATGTTTTGGCCTTATCTCTCCTCAGAGTAGCTTAGCTTTTTTTCCCCTGAGGTCCAGATAATTCTTCATGGGGTTCTGTGTTGCACAAGTAGTCTGTGGAACCACATCTTGTTTCTTCTGCACCACAGAAGCTGCTATTTAACCTCTAGATACTGTGAATCTCATTTCTTAACCTGGAAGATATGCTTTACTGGCTATTTCTTCAGTAAGAAGTCTGGTTTGTAGCTCTATCCTAAGATCTCCATTCCTGTATTTCCACTTACAGAGCGGTTCTGAATTCTTGCCTTTCTTCCACCTTAAATGGTATCCATTTTTTGTCTCAACCAGAATATATAGTCATCTTGTCTCTGGGACAAGACCTAGCATCCAGAATTGACAAATTCCCAACCGCTGGATGTGGTTAGCGCTTGAGGATGTAAGTAGACTAAGCACCATTTGTAACAGAGGATGGCCAGCAACAAAACAAGCAGTGGCAAGATGGCTCAAAGCTATATCAGACAGGCTTATATCTAAGAGGAAACTTGGTTCAGATTTACACTACAATCCACACGACCAGATGGGTTTGCTCCTCCTGGCAAGAGGGGGTATGGAGTTTTGGTTAATCAGTTGTGTGGGACATCCTGCTCCTCTGTCCATGCTTTACCAGATTCTACAAGCTCAGTGTCCTCGTGTCCAAGGACGCCGGTTTTGGACAAAACATCTTGCCGACATCTGTGTCTGAGCATACCCTCCCCTAGGGGTATCTATGGGACGTCCCCTTGGTTGAGCAGTGTCCCCAAAATGTGATGAATGAGAAAAGGGGAGTTTTGTACTTAATGTAAAATCTATTTCTATTAATCCATTTAGGGGACACCGTGATCCCACCTTTTCTTTGCTCAGTTAATATGAGTGTTGTAGTTCTTTGTTTATTTCAGTCCTATCCTAAGGGCTTTGTACATAAAAAAAACAAAACTATAAATATGGCTACATGGGTATAGAGGTGAGGAGTTACAGTACAAACAAGTTTGTAGTTGAATGAAGTTCCTACTCCGGTGCCCTCTATAACCCATGGCTGAGCAGTGTCCCCCAAATGGATTCAGTGAAATTGATTTTATGTATTCAGATAGAGTGGTAAGTACAAAAATTCCTTTGTTGGTAGAAAAGCACGATTGGCTCTCAACATCAGTCTATTTGAATACATATTCAGAAAAGGTTCCTTGCACCAAAATTCTAATAATTCCCCATTTCTCATGGCAGAAGTCGATGTCACTAGAAATAACACTTTTAAAATCATCCAATTTACCAGTATTTCTTGTAGCAGTTCAAAGGGATCCTTCATTAGCATACTGAGGACTAGAAAGAGGTCCCATGAAAAGCTCAGACTGAAGGACCAATCATTTTTACTGTTTGGAAAAAATGTATAATTAGTTCTTCCAAGACTAATTTAGTATTCCTATTGTTACTAATTTTAACTTTCTCCACCAGTTGAGAGCTCTCTTGGTGGTTTCTGGCAACTTTATGGTTTGGTCTGTCAAAGTTGTATAATTGGATGAACAAAAGTATATTGGTTAATATTGTTTTATCGTGCGATTGCACTCAGTATGCCACGCTTCACGTGGCATGGTGCGATCACACGGTAAAATACGCACACACTCGCACTACAACATTTAGTTATTTATATATTTCATATTTATATTGATTCCATTCCAGTTATTTGTGAGCAGATAGTATTTAGTTTATTATTAGTTTATATATTATGATTATATGTACACTTTAGTGTTATTTGAGGTTCAGGTTACAGGAAACGTGTCTGGCATCATTTTAATCCCCTATTCATCAGCAGTTGTCCGGTTGCTTCGCCGAAGAGATCGTACATTGCATACTCTAGTTAGCGATGTTAGGGAATAAATGTTTAAAGAAATACTGACTATAAAATGCTAATAGACTAGTTGTAACTGGATTCTTGGCGGGAAAGTCAGAGCACAACCCCTGGAGAGATGACCCCCACCTTTGGATATTTTGGTTAGAACTGGCCTATGACCTGCAGCACTCTGGACTTTCCTGATACCTGGACCAATAGAAGCAAGCCACACCATCTGCATTGTTTTCACTGTAACACTGAGTGTATATAATACAGCTCTCACTGGCACTGGCCTCAGTCTTTTCTGACCACAGTATTCTGGAGTGAAGTACTGTACGCTGGTACCAGTGGGAGCGCAGCGGTATGTATGTATCTTTTGGTATTGGCTGTACTGTATTATAATCATGTATTGAATTGTTAAATTTTGCATCTGCTAAAATAAATTACTTTGTGCTTTGGAAACACAAATCGCTTTTGCAATGCTTATTTGAAAACTATAGAATTACTTTAATAGGACTAATGAGAACTTTTTGTGATTCCAGGAGGAGACATTTCCAAAAGCCACAGCCCTTTCTTTATCATTGTATGATGATTCTGTACATGCCTTGTCAGATATAGAATATTGGCACATCTTTATCTTACAATATTTTGTTTCACATGGTATCTATTTGGACTCGCAGAAATTTCATCTGTGGTTGGTAAAAGATGACTTTCTCTCTTTTTATTACCCATCCATGTTGTTGTAAAAACGTATTACCTCTGTTCAGATGCCGACTATTCTTTCTGACTCACCCACTACAAGAATGACTGCGAGATATTACCGTATCTTCACTTGTTTCCTTAAATTTGCTAACTTATTATGTAACTAATATCTTTGTGAAATTTCACGGGAATGCGCCAAACCAAACCAAACGGTAGGCTTGTAAATTGAAAATAAACCCCATTGTCAATTTTACCTACTTGGATTTGCACTTAAATTGGGTTACTTAAGAAATCCAGCTATTGCCTAACTAGACAGCACTTAAATCCTATCTGGCAGTGAAGCAAGCTAGTCTTCCAATACACAACCCCCAACCACCAGGGTATGCAGCAAAGATCCAGCAAGTGTATTTTATAGACATGTTGCTTCCATGTGCCTTCTAATTATTCCTGAGGAATTGTGGATCGATACTAAAACAAACACCGTACATAAACAAAAGTGACAGGATCACCTGTGCATAGAAAATGGTAGCAAATAACAAAAACAAACAAGCATATTGCTAACTCTGCACTTACACTTTAATACTTCCTAATTGCAGAGCCCACACATCCTAAAGGCTCAAGTTATTCCTTTCATACATCAATCACATTACACATGCAAATAGAATCTTCTCCTTGCTGAACAGGCATATTTTTTCAATTTGTGAGATAGTACATATGATACAGTTAAATAAATCACTCAAAGATCTTTACCATAAACAGAATGTGTGTTCTCCACTAGGTTTTATTCCTGGTCACATCTCACACAGTTGGTTTGGATGATAAATGTACATTCTCAAACATTAAAAAAAAAAAAAAGGAATTAGTGGTGTAAGAAAATCAAGTGTTTTGTTCTTTTAAAAAAAATTCATAAAAATATTATATTATACAGCCAAACTTAAAAAATAAAATAATCCAGACAACACAGAACACTGATAGTACCTATTCCAAGTAAAAAAGCCCTTTGAGATTGAGTAAATGTGCTCGCATGGCACCCTTTCACGTCTTGGGAGGGAATGGGAATTCTATAAAACTGGAGAAAGATTATGGACTCTCCCTATCCCCTCCCCAAGTTTATAATACCAAATGCAGTACCACGTTTTACCACAAGAGGAATCTACTGAATACAGCAGGTCTCTAGCAGTTACAAGATTAGACTACCAAATAATGCCAGATTAGAAAGAATATTTACATAACTATTAAAAATATGTAGTGCTTTAGATTATGGTCTAGATTTACTGACAAGTGCTATGACTTAGCACAAGTCTGAGTGCTAACCATTAGTCCCATTGATCCAAACTTTTTTTTTGTAAAGGCATATTTATAAAAGTATACATATATACACACAAATTTAACACACACACTCAGAAAGGCTATACACTACTTACTATGCCATTCTACTGTTAAGTGGCAGCTTCCCAGCGCTACATGAGACCGAGTTTAGCAACTAGCTTTCCAGATATGAGGTTTGTACAGTTATTTTTTCCTGGAAGCCTCTCTAGCATTAGAAAAGGCAAGTCAGTCAACCCAAAAGAGAGCATGATACAATGGCAGTGTTTTAGGCATTCAGACAGTAATAGAATTATTAAATAGAGGCAGAAAGTGCCTGCAGCATATGGCAGAGGGAAAAGATATCATGCAAGTAGTTCTACTTTTCAGAAACAGTATAAAAAATACAGTACTATGAATAACCCGTGACATTTTTTTTCTTTTGTAGCTCTATTAATGAAGGTTGCAGGGAAAGGTAGGGCATGGCAGCTTTCCCCTAACTTGAGTTTGGTCTCTTTAGGTGTGAGGACAATGCCACCCTCTGCTCATCCATACGCTTGGCTTGCGCACGCAGAATAAGACTGAAGAAGTCTTCATCTGGGACAGTCGGACCTTTCTTAGGAGGAGGAGGAGGGGCGCAACGTTGGTCATCTAAGCGGGAGCCCTGAAATAATACAAGAAAAACAATTCAGAAGAAATTTAAGATTCTTTTACATGATAAGAGCTCTCACATGAATGTAAAACAGTAACTGTTTAACAAACATCTCTAGTTTACAGTTTTTCCTGGAGTGCTCATTTGATTGACTTATTCTAGAGTGGTGAAACTGCTTGCCAAGTGATTATCTGAGGGACAGGACTGTTCTTATCACTTTCTGCATACTACTAATTTAAAAACTATGTTTATTTGACCACAAATAACGGATAATTTGACTCACAATTGTGTTCATTATTAAGATGAAACAGTACGGTTGACATTTAATGTATTTTTAATAAGTTGTGTTATTTATATATATATATTTTTTTTATTTACAGCGCTTCACTTTTTCCACATTTTGTTATGTTATAGCCTTATTCCACAAATGGAATAAATTCCTTTTTTTCCCCTCAAAATTCTACACACAATACCCCATACTGACAATGTGAAAAAGTTTTTTTTTGAGATTTATTAAAAAAAAAATAAAACAAAAAAAAATAAAAAAAAAATATCTTTCGGCAGTTTCACCCATTCCTCTTTGCAGCACCTCTCAAGCTCCATCAGGTTGGATGGGAAGTGTCGGTACACAGCCATTTTCAGATCTCTCCAGAGATGTTCAATCGGATTCAAGTCTGGGCTACTCATGGACATTCACAGAGTTAACCTGAAGCCACTCCTTTGATATATTGGCCGTGTGCTTAGGGTCGTTGTCCGGATGAAAGATGAACCATCACCCCAGTCTGAGGTCAAGAGCGCTCTGGAGCAGGTTTTTATCCAGGATGTCTCTGTACATTGCTGCATTCATCTTTCCCTCTATCCTGACTAGTCTCCCAGCTCCTGCCGCTGAAAAACATGCCCACAGCATGATGCTGCCACCACCATGCTTCATTGTAGGGATGGTATTGGCCAAGTGATGAGCGGTGCCTGGTTTCCTCCAAACATGGCACCTGGCATTCACGCCAAAGGATTCAATCTTTGTCTCATCAGACCAGAAAATTTTGTTTCTCATGGTCTGAGAGTCCTTCAGGTCCATTTTGGCAAACTTCAGGCGGCCTGCCATGTGCTTTTTACTAAGGAGTGGCTTCTGTCTGGCCACTCTTCCATACAGGCCTGATTGGTGGATTGCTGCAGAGATGGTTGTCCTTCTGGAAGGTTCTCCTCTCTCCATGGAGGAATGCTGTAGCTCTGACAGAGTGACCATCGGGTTCTTGGTCACCTCCCTGACTAGGGCCCTTCTCCTTCGATTGCTCAGTTTAGACGGCCGGACAGCTCTTGGAAGAATCCTGGTGGTTCCGAACTTTTTCCATTTACGGATGATGGAGGCCACTGTGCTCATTGGGGCCTTCAAAGAAGCAGATATTTTTCTGTACCCTTCTCTAGATTTGTGCCTCGAGACAATCCTGTCTCGGAGGTCTCCAGACAATTCCTTTGACTTCATGCTTGGTTTTTGCTCTCACATGCACTGTCATGTGTGAGACCTTATATAGACAGGTGTGTGCCTTTGCAAATCATGTCCAATTAACTGAATTTACCACAGGTGGACTCCATCCTTGAGATGTTCCTACAGCTTAATTGATCAGTGGAAACAGGATGCACCTGAGCTCAATTTCGAGCTTCATGGCAAAGGCTATGAATACTTATGTACATTTGATTTCTTAGTTTGTTTTTTTTAATAAATTTGTAAAAATCTCAAAAAAACTTTTTTCAAGTTGTCATTATGGGGTATTGTGTGTAGAATTTTGAGGGGAAACAGGAGATTGTATATATATATATATATATATATATATATATATATATATATATATACACACACACATACACATACTTTTTAATGTATGTTTGAGTAGTGTTTAGTTTATTTCAGCAATAGAAAGCGAAGCACAACCACGATCTTGTTAATGTTTGATATACTACTTATAGGAAACTATCAAGTCTATTTGGTGTGCCTCATTTCTTCAGTTTTGTGGAGTTATGGTTAATTATTTTTAATATCAGTCCAATGAATGTCTTATTATAAATTTACTATATAAAAAATACAATACAGCAGTATATTTCAAGGTGCTGTGGGGCTACTCAACCTATACAAGATCTGTCCTTTCAAATATCAGTTTCCCTTGGTTGGAGTGCTGGAGAACAGATATAGAAAAGAAGGGCCTATGAGTCTTAGGTATGGGAATGAATCTTTAGATACAATGTGTATGTAAACAATGTGCTCCAAAAGGTTGCTTAAGTGTAAATTTTGACTTTGGAACAAAGCTCAGGCTAAAAACAACAATTGATAATCTGTCTGCAGGAAAAATAACCATGTAATAATTTATTGACACAGGGTTACTGGGCATCACCCTGGACTGGAAATACTTAATGATGAGATAAAATGTTTTATGGGAAAACAACTGTCTTACCTGACATTTCACCAGCATGTCAAAGAAATCTTCATCGGGCTCACGGTTCTCTGTGGCCATTAGATGTCCCAGGACAGAGTTACTGTGCTGCTGGCTCATCCGCAGTCCAGGCAGATTGCTAAAACTGGCCCTTTGATCATCCAGCCTTCGGCTTTGCGAGCTGGCAATAAGGTCCAGAAACTCATCAGTGTGAGGGGATACGGCAGATGCAGATAGAGCTAAGGAAAAATTTAAATATTCAGTTACCATGTATGCAGTACAAATATGGAAAGGAGCTTTCAGTTAGTTACAATATAATTAATCATAAAAACAACACATATTGTCATCATCATTAACATTTATTTATATAGCGCCAGCAAATTCCGTAGCGCTTTACAATTGGGAAAAAACATTAATAAGACAATACTGGGTAATACATACAGGCAGAGAGGTAAGAGAACCCTGCTTGCAAGCCTACAATCCCACAAGGGATCTATTTATTTCTATAATAGTGATAGTGTTTCAAAGACATAGTTAAAAATAGGGCTGTATGGGAATACATTAAAATGAATGAACTCAATCACCCCAAAAAAATCTCTCTCAGTTGTATAAGTTAGTGTGTAATTATTGTGAATGGACCCAGGTGGAAGGAGAAAAGGTGAATCATTATATTGCATCTTCTGTGACCAGTCGATGGTTCCGCTGTCTGGAATGTAACTATAACATGTCAGAACGTATTAAGGTTAAGCAACACTTAATAATAGCTTTCTTTTAGAACGGTATATTGGAGTACTGTCCCAGTATCTAAATGAAGAGGATCACATATGTTTACTTGACAATATCCTTTAAAAATCAAGCATAGCTCTGAGAAGATTCACAGCTGCATCCAACTAACAGACAGCCATTCTAATAGCATCATCATATAACATCATCATCATATGTGATGTAACTTGAATTCTGACAGGCATCTTTATGGATTTATTGTGGAATGAATACCCATAAACTAAGGTTGTTAAACCAGTTAACAGCGCACAGACTGATTTAAAGTTGGGATATAATTGCACCCCATTTGGTATTGTATGTTTTGTGTTTTATACATGCAGTATTTTTTCATTTTAAATACATTTACATACATAATATTTCATTGTTAATAAATACTGTGATTTAAAAGTAATCTGCCCTGACATGTAGATACATTTTTGTGGTTAAAAGCTCTGTTTATCCGTCTTTTTTTCTCTTAAAGTAAATTTGTATAAAAGATACATTATCATTAGAATATTAGTGAATAAATGTCCCTCACATACAGTTGAAAAATACAATTTTGCCAAATAAGTGTGTCTTTAATGTAATAATAGCCCACAAATTAAAAAAAAAGAATAAAAAGAAAAGAATCAGGACAACTGCCAATGTTCTATGGGCCATTTAAGCCGCCTACGTAAAGTCTGCAGTGACAGGTCTTCCAGAAATAGGTTGAATGGCCAATCAGCTTACAATGACTTTGGTCATTGAACTAGACATTTATAATTTTTAAAAACTTTACAGAGTTAAATAAAAAACACATTTGAATAAAGTTGAGTAAAAAGCAATTACATGCAATTGTGTTCTATTTCATTCCCAGCATAAAAAAGGAATAATTGTATTTAGTAAACTGTGTCCCCTTTAATATTTTTATCCCAGCAAAACTTAGAAGTGTGATGTTTAACATGCCATCTACCATAACAGAAACCTCTCTCGTGAAGAGCTTTAAAGTGTGACATACATTTTCTCATGGACTTTGGAGTGGTGGGAGATGTGGCTGTGGGAACACTCAGGATATTCTTGTCCTGTAAGCTGCACCTCTGATCGTCCATTCGGTTGCTTTGAAATCGACTCAAGAGATCAAAAAAACCCTCATCTCCAATACTGTCCAGCATTGCAGTTTTCTGGAAAAGAGAAGCACAAGACAGCAGTTATTTAATCAGTCCTCAATTAGTGTTATAATATTTAAATTATAAAATGGTTAAACAAAATTTGTCCAGACTTAGTAGTACAGAAAGGGGCTAAAATGAACATATGATCAAACTGTGACTAATAGTTTGTGATGAAGGTTTGTCAGAAAACACATGGTGGCTTATGTCTCTCCCTGTCCAACGTCTCCTATTGGAGGTATTTACGATGAGCAGAAGTTTGCAACGGCCATCTTGCTCCACAAATTCAAGCACTTTAGCAGAAATCTAGGTGCACCAGTGCAACTTGAGAACACAGCTCCAAAGAGGATTCTGCGCTTCCATACTGTACTTCTAATGTGGGGTTCTCAGTTGATTGACTGGTTATGTTTCAATGGCTTCGTGAAACATTTTGGTCTATGCTGGACTCCACTAAAATGAAAGTAATGCACTCAAGACTTCACACATTGAGTAATTTATAGTTTTTCTAACTTGCTCACATATAAGTGTAGAAGCACGCTTAGCTATATAGTCTTGCTGCGATGATCACATCCACAGGGCAATGAAAGTGTAGCAGGTAACAGTAAAGCTGAACTGCACAGACATAGCCATTTAACAATCAAGTGTGAACAAGTCCTTAGCATAGGGTCACTGTGGCATTTTTTCAGACAGTTAGAAAAGATGTAGCATAATTCATGGAAGCAAGAGAAACACAGCATTTGAAACATACCCGCTGAGCGTTCGCTATTTTTCTGTTGGAATCTGAGGAGTTGCTGGTGTCCTGCAATACTTTGGAAGTGCTGTTCTTAAACTTTTTGCCTTTAAGTCTGTTCACAAACATGAGTTTAGAAGACGGCTTGGAAATAAGTGATTTCTGTTTTGCAAGGATCTCGCTGTTCCAGTTCTGTACCTGTAACAATTGAAGAGAAAATTATGTTCTGTAGAAACCTGATTTAACTTTATTGTACTCTGTTTCAGAGATGAGGCATTGGCATAACATAATGTACCTGATATGACTGTGGTGTTTTTACCTATATCCTTTACTCCCTACTGTGACAATGGACAACAAGTAACATGTGTCTGCCATATGTATGTTGTGATCTTTTACATTTTTATGCAACTGTTTGAAAAAGAAGAATATACATTCTGGGAGGTATTGATGCTTGTTAAAAACCTGTGTGTAAAGTAACAAGTTATCGGTTCCATTTTTTTCCTCTCTTCAGTTTACAATTTTGTGTGTGAGACTTAGATATTTTGAGATGAAGCATTTTACATAATGCTAGTCCATACAGCAATTGCTTTATCTCCCAGGTACACACACATAGATTTCATTAGTTTCCTTTTTTCAACAATAAATAGATGAATGCAATCACCTTATCTGGCGTCAACTTAACGAGCTCCAGATTCTCCATGCTGTGACGTCTGCTTAACCGAGGCCGTGCACCTTTCACACAAAAGGATAAACAAAATGAAGAGCTGAAAATCTTTATAGCATAGAGAGCATTCATATTATAGGCTGTAGGGGTCAATTCATGGTTCGACTTAAGCAAACTAAAAAGTACTATGAAAAGATCAAAGGGGTTTTCCACCATTAAATGACTTAAATTTATTGGCTTTTAAAAGCCCTCCATCAACTTCAATGAAATACATTGCTATTATCTTTTCATCCTATTTGAGGGAATCTTGTCAATTGTATTTTAAAAGAAACTGCTCCAGACATTCCTAAAGGGAGAGCTCTCCATGTACAACTACCAAATGTTCCACTGGAAGCACCTTGTGATCTTAATTTGGTGTTACCAGCTCTGCAGCTCCCACTATTTCCGCTCCTGGACACAGTCAACCTTAAGTTTCTTACATGACAGTGTTCCTTTTGGCCATATGTTCTGCCAGGAGAGTTTCTGAGTTAGGGGTTCTATCTTGCAGGTCACCCTTTATGATGACAGGGTTGTCCTAAGCAGCAAACCTTTGGTGAAGGATTATAGTGGGAAGGAGCTTTTGAATCTCTATACCCCATAGTAGCAATGTCCCCAAATAAGTAAAATGGATTTAATGGAGGTACAAAAACCCTCTTTTTATAGCTTTCGTCTCCCATTTAGTCATACATTTATAATCAAGAGTTGTTTACTTTTGTTACCTAGGTATATAACAATGCAGGGGCCACATCAGAGCTTATTTAAAAGGATGACTATCATGAAACAAAATTGAAAATATAACATCAGTTACACTGTTTAACCCTTTTCACTGCCAGGTGGTTATGTGGTTGGGCATTTTTGCATTACGTCAATAAAATGTGCTTTATAGATTCAAAAAAAACAATGGACAAAACAAACCATTTTCTGTAAGTAAATATCCTTCAGAATTTCTAGGATCTATTTTCCATATTATCTCCTGCAATTTTTGGTCAAACATATGTATGCATACACAAAAAATATCCTTTGCAGCTAAAACTCCTGTTCAAACCCATTGGAGATAATTTCTGCACCGTTGCACCTTGGTGGTCTGACAAACACACATTAACGTGCACGCCTAATATTTGTAACCTAGCATTATGGCTGGGAGGCAGAAAAATCTCCAGAGGTGCCCTATGCCAAAATGTTCAATGTAAGTATGCGGCTATGTACAATGTACAACCTTTTGTAATGTACATTGAACATATCCGCATACCTATGTGTGTGTGTGTGAGATATATATATATTATATCTCACCCTGTGCCCCTCGTGTCACAAGGGTGTAGGTGCTGTCACCCATGTAAGTGCGGTATCAGTGGCTTAGAGAGTTACTGGACAGTTATAAGGATATTCTTTTACTTGTAGAAGGTGAACAATGTTCTCCAACAGCCAGCAACTGAAAACTTAATGTTCAAAGTCCCCAAAAAGAATGTCCCGCAGCACTTGCAGGTACAGTGAACATGAAAATGAAAACGACTGGATGACTGGAATCATAATAGCAGCTGCAACTGCTCTATGAACAATCAGGAGGGTGGCCAATACATAACAAATCTCTTAATTCTGTAGCTACCTGTATCTACCATAGATATAAAATACAGTATTGTCCATGGCAGGAAGCGGGTTAAAGCAGTGTTCTCCCCAGAAAATTTTACCACCTGGGTGGCATCAATAAGTAGCCTGGTGGGACAAATTAAGTTTTGAATCCTGCCCTTATATTGATATAACCTTTAGATCAACATTTTATATATTAATTCTACTCTTCTTCTTAGAGGTCCAGTCGTCTACAGCTTTTTCATAATCAAAGTCTATAGCAGGGCTCGGCAACCCCTGGCACGCATGCCAGGCATGGCACGCAACGCAGTGTCATCTGACACGCTGCCCGGGGCTGTTTGTAATACTGAAGATGGGCGAAATGAATCTGCGCTTGCGCAGCAGACCTTCCTGGTTCCGTTGCGAAACTGAAGACGCGTGTGCTGACGGGGTGAGTCGCATACCTGCTGCCTTCATGTATTCAAAAGTGAACTGGGGACAGTACTATGTGGCTGAATGTGAACTGGGGACAATACTATATGGCTGAATGTGAACTGGGGACAGTACTATGTGACTGAATGTGAACTGGGGGCAATACTATTTGGCTGAATGTGAACTGGAGACAGTGCTACATGGCTGAATGTGAACTGGAGACAGTACTATCTGGCTTAATGTGAACTATGTGAACTAGGGACAATACTATGTGGCTGAATGTGAACTGGGGCAATACATTATTACATTTCAAGCCACACAACTATGAATTTTTTATGTACTAAGTACATAACATAAGAATATGCACTGCATTACGTTGGTCCCATTACTAATAATATTATCATGTTATTAGCATAATAAAATATAACTAAATGTATGTATGTATGTATGTATGTATGTATGTATGTATGTATGTATGTATGTATGTATGATATATATATATATATATATATATATATATATCTATATCAATGCCCGTACATTGAGCACTGGACGTCTGAGGTGTTGCCGGCTGTTACCCTTATTCTCCATGATTGTGCCAGAGGACAGATAAGCTTGTTTTTATTGTGCTCAATGTACGGGCATTGATTTTTTATATGTTGCCATTAAATTTGTGCACTTTTGAGACTTGAATGGTCTCTTTCTATATAGTATTACACTATTGTGGTTATATTTGAGTCCGCAGATCCTCATTCACTACATGGTTCATGTTTGGAGGGATTTCCTGACATCTAGACCTGAGGTGGATCCCTAGTACGGTCAGCTAGATCTTTACATTGGCTCTACTAATTTGAATATCTGGTACGGGGATTTCTTACCTGTGGAGATATTTCTATATTGTCCATCACTTTTAATACACTATGTGTGGCGCCCCCTGTCTTTTTGTATTTTATCTTTTAGGTATGACACTTGCAGACAGGTGTTGATTGACTGGGGAGCTGCCTATTTCACTTAAGTATAATTCTTATAATATTTCACTGTGGTTACTGTGTTTTATTAAGCGCTGGTTAGCTTAAAGAATTTTTTGGGTGTCATATATATATATATATATATATATATATATATATATATATATATATATATATATATATACACACACACACACACACACACACACACACACACACACACACACTATATATGTACCATTGGCACACCTGGGTTTCAGTAGATTTTATTCGGCACACCGATTGAAAAAGGTTGCTGACCCCTGGTCTATAGGAACTGGTCCCTCTAATGAAATCCGTATCAGATTATTCAGTGTGCTCTGCTTCATGCCATTCCTTAAACAGGTTTTAATTTGTTTTAAAGTAGAAAATCCTGTGCCCAGATACTGCACAAATGCTATTTAAACTGTGCCCAGATACTGCATAAATGCTATTTAGACACCAATAATTTTTTCAAGTGCCCAAATACTGCACAAATGCTGGCTATACACAAAAGACCCCAAAGTAAGAAGCACTGTCTTTAAAGTTTACCAGCAAGTAAACTGCTGGCAAACACGCCTTTCTTTTATACAGGTGTGCCCCCCCCTCTCCCCTGAAGTTTGTCACTTCCCTGTGATGCGATATTGACACTCCACCTGTGATCCTATATTGACACCCACCGCTTGCCCCCGGGTTTCCAATATGGACACCCCTGCCCCCCCTCGGTTTCCCATATTCACACACACACACACACACACACACACACTCCCCCCACTCCGTGCAAAAATACCCTGCCGCCCGGCGTCAGGCACTCACTGCGACGAGCTGACCGATAGGCAGTGACCACTGCCGCCTGGCACTCTTGTGATGCGACTGAAATTTGGGCTGATATTAGTGCAGTGCGACTTTCGATCGCATCACGAGTGCCCGACGGCAAGGGTCACGGCTGTCAGTCGGCTCGTTACAGTGAGTGCCAGCGTATTTCTGACGGGCGTAGCGCCCCGTAAAAGCGTGGGGAGAACACTGTTAAAACATGTTCATAATTAGAATAATAACAACAATAAATAAAACCATTCTTGAAAAAATAAATTTTCCTGCAATTTTAGAGAATGGGTTCCTATCGCCAAAACTCTGTTCGCCAGCCATGTCTCAGTAACCTCAGTGTTTTTGTGTGGCTATCTCTAGTAGCACCAACCTATGTGAGAGGCTTGAGTGCTGTCTGTCATTTACTGAAGTCTTATATGTTACTATGCCTTTTCCACAATGGATAGGGTTAGACACAGATACCAGGCATTTTGAGACAGAACAATGTGGGGAATAGAAGAAATCATTTTAAATATGTTATCTTTTTTTTTCTAGAATGATTTTGTAAAGGATAACTCCATCTTTATTTAAGCCCTCTTTAATAAAACATGTCCCACACATATGACAAACAGCAGAGATAGGGGCTGAGATCTCCGTTACCTAAAGCCAAGAGCTGACTTACACCACAGATCTTGATACTGGAAGATTTAGTCGTCCCATAAAGCTTCAATAGAATGCTTATTAATCTCTACTGAAGATCTATGAATATCTGTGCAGTATATACTTGTTTCCCCTTGAGTGTTGCAGAGGGCTAGCTCTCGGATTCTGGTATGGAGACGTTTGCTCTACACCGGGATCATTTTTCATTAAAGAGAAATTACATATAGGACGAGATATCATATAACCAGTTACAACTATACAAGTGCTTTAAAATTGAACAAACAAAACCTTATATAAAATGTACAGTTTTGTAATAGCTCTTTAAATATTCCCAGAACTAAAAATCAGGGAAAATCTAGTAAAAACCAAGGCTCTAATAATTTTTCTCTTACCAAGTAAACTGGTGTCTACATCCTGTACTTCTGACAGTACTGAAGAATTAGTGCTATAGCTAAGTCCTAGCACCATCTGGAGGTCAGACAGGTTCAGCTGTGCTGTTAGTTCTCCATTACGATCTCCCAACTGTCAAATAAAAACAAACATAATCTCATTTATAAAGAGTGCCATGGAAATACCAAGACAGTGATTTTATTTTATAAAGCATAGATATGCCAGTAAAAGCCGACTATACTCTATAAATACATTTGATAAAAGCCAACACAAAATAGTTAGTCTTCTGACATTTATAATCTCTCTGGCTTCTCCGACATGTGAGATCAGGCATATGGACAGGATTTATCAGCATGTCTGGGAGCCTCAACTGACTGATGTAATGTTAGCTAATTGAACAGGCTTTTAACCCCTGATATATATAGCTCTCTCACACTCTTTGTGCAGGTAGAGCTTGTATTCTGCAAAAATAAGGTCAGTGCTTGTTCTTAAAGTATGCAAATCAAATTTATACTTTCTTTTCAGCAATTAAGTAACTACAGTGATCCACTGGAAGTAAAAAGCGAAAACCAAAAAGAAAAATGGACATTACAGGAGGATTACAATAAAGAAGTTTTTAGAAAAATGTGAAGGACATAATGTTTACATTTAATGGTTTGAAATAATATCCAAGCTAGCAATTATGATGTTCTGAACTAGTATTCTGCAGTGTTCAACAAAATGACCTGAGGAGCCATTACTCATATTGTACATATCACAGTAATACTATTGGGATTGCAACCACCCTGATATGCTGGAACTCCCACTACTTTGATGCAAGGATCATTTTTACTTTGCTGACACCTCATCGAAGAGCCCAGCCTTGGATGTAAATCCTAGTTAAGATTGTATTGTAGCCAAAACCCTTATTTACAAAGTTATAATCAACATAAGACACTGCAATATATTTTGAGAAAGATATGTGAAAGGGGTCAAGAGAAATCCATAATTAAATGCATTTTTTTCCATAAAGCCACGTTGTGGGAGTAAAACTGCTCCATTTGTAGTTGTTTACTTCCTTGGGAGCCAATGTTCCAGTTGTGCATGGCAAAAAGACTTTAAATATATAATCTTTCCATTATAGGTGAGGCAAGACGTATTTTCACACGTCTGTCAGTCACGTCACTGATATGAAAGACCTGCTTTTGTTACCTCTCTTGAAATATCCAAATGCCTCTCTGCAAAGTGTACGGCTTGGTCATGGTTTCCTAAGGCAGTGTATGCATTCCCCAGGCTCCAACACGCCCGGCCTTCTCCCACTCTGCAATACAAGAAAACACTATTCACGGCAATGTACTTTCTAGGAATGTGGGAAACAATCTACTACAACACTGGGATAAATACAATTTAATAAGGAGGAACAAAGCTAAATTACATTACAGCTGAGTAAAACTTTTAACTTCAATATGCTCATATTACTAGTAACAGTAAAGTGATATTGAACAACACAATGTTGATCAGTGACTTGACACAAAAACAACCCAGGAAAACCATCGCTATGATTTCCAAGGAACTCTTTTAAACACATCCTTATGAATGCCAGATAATACATCAACATTACAGTTTCCATTATTCCTGATGTCTAATTGGCAGTGTCAGACAGGCTCATGTCAACACATGCCGCAGCTATTTTTTTTTGCATTGTAACTTGATGATTGAAGGCAGCCAATGCGAAGAGATACTTATTAAGCTTCCTTGTGTCATAGGGAGACACCCATACATAACTGCTCTCAGTAACCCATTGTGAAATTCCCGTACAAGGGCAGGGCCTGGGCCATAAGCAAGAAGAAAGATTAGTACAATATGAGTAATTTAAGATCTCACCTGTCATTGAGTTCCTTAGCGATGACAAGATGCTTTAGATGATAATCAATGGCCTTCTCATAATCCTGAAGAAGAGTGTATGTATTACCCAGGCTGTAACAGCTCTGCGCTTCCACAGCCCTGTCCTTTAGTTGCCGGGCCAGCTGCAGTGTCCGCCTGCAGGAAGACAATGCAGACTCTTTAGATCACTATAGTTCAGGAATGCTTCATTCATTTATTGCTATACTTGTCCAAGACTGCTATTACTTGGTTTTAAATGGCTGCAAAGTCATAAATGTAACTTTTAAGCTGTGTTTTGAAATTAAATCTCCCAGACACTGTCTATGATTGTTGCCGGTAACCAATAACAACATTAGTAATGGAGATCTGGTAGCTAGGTATGCAAATCTAATTGTAGGATATTTTTTTTTACACTAGTAGGTGTTTACTTCAATTTAGTCTAAGATGTAGTCATACGCAAACACATGTGTACTCAGGGATATCATTTAAATTATTTTTATCGCCAACCTTGCTATGATGATTTATTTCTTACTTATAATACTCTGCTGCCATTTCAAATTCACCCAGGAAGATAAATGCATTCCCAAGATTACTGTAAGCTCTTCTTTCTGCAGATCTGTCACCAAATTCTCTGGCAATTAAAAGTCGCTATAAATAAAAAATAAAAAGACAAATACAATTATCACTATTATTACATGTTAGTACATAAGTATGTACTAACCAGCAACGTATGATAGATGCACCTATAGCAATACAGAAACACACAGTGAGACAGAAACCAAAAAGATCTGCTGGCTAGAGCTTACAATCTGAAAAGTAACTCAGAACCTACATACTTTATCATGTGTACTTGTTACTAATGCAAGCACAAACATCTATGTCATTTAAGTACACACATCTTTGTTTGGAATGCAAACCGTAGAAATTAGCATTTAAACTGTTGCTGGACGTAAAAAGCACATTAGCCATCAAGAATCACTCATAACAGCTGTAGGTAATTATACACACTAACGGTAATTTATTAAAGTGCAAAAAAAAACATTTTTAGAGGTAATGAATGGATTTTGCAAGTTTGCAAAGTCTAATAGGATCATAGTCACTATTTGAGTAATGTGGATTCAGCATGCGAGTATGCCTAATTTTGAATTGAAGTAGAAAAAAAAGATTCTGGTGCTGGACATGACTGTTTAGATTAGCTGCCAGGGTGGAGAGGGTGCATTCAGGGAAGCATTTCCCATTTAAATGGTAGGAGCACAGTCTTATCCTCACTGCAACACTATTTGAATTCTCTGACTGGTTGTAGGTGGTGGAATCCCAACATTACCCCTATGCTTTAATGGAATGTCTATTGCAGCTTCCTGTTACAAAGTGTTTTTTCGAGACACACTTTGGGCAGTTTAATAAAACCAGGCTGATGTCCACTCATTCCTATGATTTATATATAGGACAGGAAGTTTCACTGAGCGGTATTTTAGGAGAAAAATGGAAAAGTTGAAAATCTAGGAATCTTCATTTACCGTACAGTAAATACTTTTCTACAAAAACCAATGCTGGTTAAAACAAGGAAGAAGTAAAATGAGCATTAAACAGCACAGGCCAAACTGCAACCCAAACACAAACGACAAGCCTAAAGGGTGCGATTCTGCATCCCAAAGAGAGACATCTTAGGGAGCATGGATGTGTGTTCTCTACAGATCTAAATGTAGAAAATGAAGACGTCTCTAGGAGTCTACCAAATATGGCACTTTCCTCCCACATACCTGAACTGGCAAACATTATAAACCCAACAGTATTTGGTATAATTGTGAAATGACGGTATCCAGCTGCCTTACCAAACTGTAGGACCAAGTGCCTAACTCGAGTGTGTAGCGATTGAAGGAAAGTGGGCGTGCCAACTAACACCTATAACCATCTGGTAGATTACATTTAAACAGAATCGGGGAACTAAATGCCATGTCTGGATAGATCCATAAATTCAGGATCATATACTGAGTGTGGGGCTTGGATTATTTTTCCATAGGATTGTGACAAAGAAAGGAGAACAATCTCCTGGTTGTTATGAAAAAAACAAAACCACCTTGTGATTTAAGCTGGAAAACATTTGGAGAAAAAACTTGTAACCCCTTGGGAGGTACATGCTTTTGAAAAAGTGGACACATAAGCGCAGCGTCCTGCAGGAAAGATTATTTGTTCTGCTTTCTTTTGAGGGAGAGAATGGGTGAAGGAATAAATCTTTCCCTCATTACATTGTGGGTGTCACGATAAAACAGTGAAAAAAAATCCTACTACATAAAGAAGGAAATAATAAAGAAGGGAAAAAAAAGAAAAAAAGAAGAACACCCACACATGTACACACAGTCATGCCCAACCTCATACTCCTGTGTCCGTGGCACTTAAGAACTGACCATGTGAGTCAAGAAACTGTTACAATTAAGAAAGACTTCCTACAATGTCTTTTTACTGAGATGAGATAATGT
Organism: Mixophyes fleayi; assembly: GCF_038048845.1. Classification (NCBI taxonomy): domain Eukaryota; kingdom Metazoa; phylum Chordata; class Amphibia; order Anura; family Limnodynastidae; genus Mixophyes; species Mixophyes fleayi. Next base: position 57,759,990 of record NC_134409.1, read on the forward strand.
ACATTCCTGTATTTCACAAGACTGAAGGGAACATTTACATTTAGGAAATCTTTATAAAAATGTACAGAAAAAGAGTTAATCAATACAGAATGTGAAATTCTGCTCAAGAGACCCTACAATATTGCCCTTTGTCCTATTTCCCATATCCATGTCTCCTGGCATGTTTGTGCTAGTTTTAACATTACAGTATGAAGATTTTAGATAAGACAAGCCAGCAATAGATTTGTTTGCAATGTTAAAACAATAAAGTCAATATACTTCCAGAAATAAAGAAATAGTGAACTATAAAAATACTAAACATTACTTGTCATTTACCTCACTGCTTAATAATGAGTGTCAGACTGGCATATATGTAGTGGTTTTCTTAGGCATAACATTAAAGTGAATATGGAATGCTATTTCCTTATCACAACATTGCAATTCCACTGTCCAGGCACTGCATGCAGAATTTTGACATGTGGGATTTGTATGGTGCTGAACCGGTGGTAGTCATTGGTGCGAATATGACATTACCAGCTTCAGTAACTCCAACAAAACAAAGCCGATTGCTTTAATTAGCATTGCCTCCTTAATACTAGCAATGTAACTGTTGCTACGTGACGGCATGACGTACAGTCGGGAGTTAAAAGCAGACAAACAGAGAGCTATGTGTAATGAAACAAACTTAACAGCTTTCAAACTCCACGTTTATTTTCTTATCGGAAACATGAGTGTGTTACTAGTCCTTTTCACACATGTTCGTACAACATGAAATGTTACAGAGCTTCTTGCCAGAAAAGTGCAGTATCCACAAGAGTTACCGTATATACTCGTGTATAAGCCGACTTTTTATGCTGAAAAAGCCCCTTATACACGAGTGAACTTACCTGCTCTCCAGTCCCTCAGCTCTTAACTTCCGCAGTGGAACGCATGTGCATTCCACTGACAGGAAGTTCGGCATTTGGAACACAACTTGCGTTCCAAATGCCGAACTTCCTGTCAGTGTTCCACTGCGGAGGTAAGTAAAAGGCTAAGGTGGAAATTAGGAAGCTTAAGTAGCCCTACGGAAACCTGCCAGGTGAAAAGCGTTGAACGCTGTGAGGAATGTACCAAATGCAACTGGCTACATGTGTCTTCGCCACCTGCGTCCGGGGAATACACTGTTCTGACCACCTGTGCTAGGACGACTATTGTCGTGAGAGGCCGGGAAGGGGATCATTTTAAGTGACCACCCCCAACACTGGGACATCTGCAGACCGTATGTAATAACTTGATTACTAGATGTTGGATATATCTACTTCTAGGAACAATCACTGTTATAATTTCCTTTCTTTTAATACATTCAATATAATTGTGTGGAGTTTTCCTCTTTATTGAATCAATTAACACTTGAAATTGGCTGTCTTTTTGCTAGTAGCACTAATTACCGTATTGGAGAGGTTACTATGGGTTAATGGACGCTGTTGTATCTTATATATGATACTAGAGGTGTTCTCCATGAAATCTGATATAATGCTCACGTTCACTAGAACTAATTGTATTAATTAGTGATCGTGTTCTATTCTCTGTACCATCTACACATTACCAGTAGCCGCTGCATTTCCCACCCTAGGCTTATACTCGAGTCAATAAGTTTTCCCATTTTTTTGTGGTAAAATTAGGTGCCTCGGCTTATATTCGGGTCGACTTATACTCGAGTATATACGGTATATTGATGTTGTGGTTACACAGTGAAGGAGAAATCATTTTCTCTGTCAAACAGAAGAAATTCAGCTGCATGCTGGTTTGTGATGACAGAGATATAAAGTACCTGCTCATGGGACATGACAGCTTTCCGAAAACTTCCAAGTAAATAGTGAGTATTTCCCAGATTTCCATAGGCACGTCCTTGGGCTGCTCTGTCTCCTAGATCTGTTACAATTAATAAATTGGCCCTGTTCACAAAGGAAAAAAAACATATAAGTTGACTAATATTATTCAAATAAAATACTGTGCTACTGAAAATATAGTTCAAACCTACTCATAATAATCCACAGCCCTCTGTAAAGCAACTTTCACCTCCTCTGGAAACTCCCCGGGGTCTCGAGTCCCTGTGCAAGCTAGGCTCTTTCCCTTCGAGTGGTACACATTCCCCAGATTATAAAGTGCTCTAGCCTCTCCAACCTGTATAGGTAGAAAGAAAAAACGTATTCAATATCTCAAAATATAAAACCATGACAGTTTAGCATTAACCTGAACTTTGTATACACTCTACAAATAATATCAGTTTAAAAAAAATATGTCAGTGAATCCACTTTTTTTTCTATTGGTGTTTAAATCAGTGGGCTTTTCATTCAACTTTAAAGTAGTTCACAAATTCTTACTATTCAGTGTCTTTTAGGTTGTAAAAATATTATCCCTTATATATTCAGAGTCCTGTGGCTCTAGTATTACTTACTGGTGCTATTAAAAGTCTTGGGGATATATTTACTAAACTGCAGGTTTGAAAAGTGGAGATGTTGCCTATAGCAACCAATCAGATTCTAGCTGTCATTCTGAAGAATGCACTAACTAAATGATAATTAAAATCTGATTGGTTGCTATAGGCAACATCTCCACTTTTTCAAACCTGCAGTTTAGTAAATATACCCCATGGTTTTAAATGTGAAATCTAAATTGACTGCTGAAAGGCAATAACTGTTTTATGTAAGATGACAATTCTAGTCCATGTTCCCTTTGTGAAACTGGAGGCTTCAGATATGATTTGGGCTTTTAGTTATGTGTTTTCTATAGAGCTGTAATATTGAAGATATGCAAGCCAAGTAGCCATATGATTACTTGGCTTGCACAATTGATGTCCCCTAATTTATTTTTTATTATATGATTACACAGACATTGAAGTTGAAAAGGACACACATGTCCAACAAGTTCAATTTCTGAAGACTGAAGGAAGAAAACAACGGCTATCTCAAACATATCTACTGCGCTAGTCACATCATCCTCCCCTAGTAGCTGATTCCATAACTTTTACTGTAGGAAAAAAAAACCCAAAAAAAAAAAACCACTTCCACAAATGAAGAGTAAATCACCTTTCCTCTGCGCTAGTGATGATTTCATCTTAATGGCAAAGATTCCTGTGTTTTATTTTTTCTGGGGGTCTCAATATTTATAGAGTTTTGAATATAATTTTATAATTTGATCATCACTCCCTTAGGGCAAATAATTATTATATATCATCTGTCCAATTACATAATTTCAATCTGTTTTAGATATTATACTATAGTTAAAAGATAATATCCCAGGAGTATTATACAATTTGTAGCCAATATTGTGCATAGTGGCCATAAACACTGAGCACCACATGCTGTTGTGTATAACAGAAAAGCAATGAAATAAAATTATTATTATTATTATTATCTTAGATGTATAAGGTGCCGTGCAGTAGGGAAAACAGGACATACATAAAACAGTGATATACAAGGTATACAAAATAAATGCAGAAAACAAAGAAAGAGGGCACGGCTGAAACAAGAGGAGTAAGTACCATATCTAGCAACCTTCACATTACTGTTACTTCTTTTGCATATATAAAGTTACTGACATATGACAGTAAAATATATCCACATTATTACTAGAGTGCCTGTACACCGATTCACCATTCCCAAATTAGCAAGGGTGCCGCCTTCTTCAATTCAAAATGATGGGAGTCCTACACAATTTAGTCATGCATGTAGATAAAGTGTAAGCTGATCAACATCATAAATAGAAAATGAGGAGACTCTTCCGTAAGATGTGTCTAAGTAACATGAAATTTGAGATATCTGGATCATCTGCAGGACTAATGCAAGCATGCTAGAGTAAATCCTAGCACATCCTTTTATTTACATTACCTTATCATATAACTCTCGAGAAATATCCAAATGCCGCTCACAACACAGAACTGCTTCATCAAAATTACCCAATACTTTCAGAGTGTTGCCAAGATTTCCGCTAGCCTTGGCTTCCCCAAGTCTGTCTCCAATAGTTCTGCAAAATTGGAATAAAAAAAAACAACTATGGGTTTAATCATGTTTGTAACAAAGCTGATAATTATGAAATAAGAAAACCCCAGCCTTTTTCATGTGTATCATAATATCTACAATTAATGTGATTTTGGTGTGCAGAGTACTTTGTATGACACGTGGGAAAGCAAAATGTAAGCCGAGTGTAACAAAAATAATCCAGCAATCAAAAGGTTAAAAGTATCACTAAAGTAATCATGTCTGCATTATTTCCATGTGTAGCTATAATATGAAATTAATAAGATCACTGTTCATATGTAAGGGTTCTTTAGCTTAAATATGTATTGCAAACAGAAAGTAACAGGCAATCCTTGAAAGCAGCTCAAAACGTTAAGCAGTCGTGTCTTCCTAGTGACTACTGCCCAACTTCTACTATTCACCAACCTTTTCAGTGTTATTCATTATCAATTACCTTGCAAGTGTTAGGTCATGGTGGTGGTATTCCAATGCTTTGTTGTACTCATGCAGGTAGAAATATGCATTGCCCAGCTGACTGTATATGGCACTGAGAGTTTTCAGATCTTCAGTTCCCACCTGTACTGCAGCCTCAAAGAAGGATACTCCAGCTCGACAGTCTCCAGCCTTGCACAAACGCTCTCCTTCCAAGGCCAGCTCCAGACAGGATGCCTCCATTCTTAAAACAGAGTATCGTTTTTTTTTATAAGACCAAGGAAGAACAGGCATCTTGTACAAGGATAAATTGTATGTATGATAACTATTCATTATACATCCAGTAGCTACCACAATGAAGGAGTTAAAACTGTATAATAGTGGATTTGTCTAAGGATCTGAATGATTTATGATGTTTCAGCTGTGAAACAGCAGGGATCTTCCCTAACAAAGGTCTCACTGCATGAATATATAAATAGGAGCATTGGGAAACAATCATCAACATTCTGGAAAGTAGAACATCAGAAAAGGTCACACATATATGCATAAAAATGTATAAGATAGCGCATATCGTACTACAGAAAGCAACCACTTATTCCTAAGTGACATGTCCTGTCGTCAGTATGTTCTAAATTAGAGTTCACATCTTTTTTCACTGATGTAGAACATGACTCTTTCAGATAGAGGGGGACATCAGACACAAATACCAACATTATATACAACATGGGGAGAGACAGTCGCTTATGTTCAAATTTACATAAAAACCATCAGATAGAAATATCATAAACATTCAAAGAATTTCAGTTGAACTTGTGATTTAGTTAGATGTGAAGATTAAGAGCAACATATTAATACACTGACATTAATGAGCAGAAAACCTGGCTGATAACAGCTAAATATTTTTAAGTGGAGATTAAAACACTAAAGTGGATGTTGCTATTTCCAGGAAAGTTACTAATGAACAATGTACATAACAAGCAATATGTGCAATAAACAATAACAAAAAATACAATATATTTGATACCTTGGAGATTTTCTACAACCTAAACAGAATGCCATGGCAGACATTCTCAGTTCGGAGAGCTAGAAATCTCTTTGGAAAAATAAATACCAGGGAAACCCAAGAATCCTAAGAAATGATCCATGCCACTTTTAGCTGTGAGTCTTGAATGAAATACCCAGTTTCCTCTAAATTGTAAAAAGCTGTCCAGCAGATTATAGTGCCTGTGTATGTGCTAAAAGAAGGCATCATTTTGGAAATATCCTTTGCCATTGGGATCTGGGTTAGGATTAAAAACACAGCATGGGTAATCTCAGCTAATCTCCTCCCAGGCTGTCTGCTCTGAAATCACATGTTAACTGACACTGTTAATTAGCATCACTATTTATTATTTCTACTAATCTCTTATTAAATTCTTGCAAATAATCTTGATGAAAAGGCATACATGATACCAGCTTGATATTTTCTGTTTCATTATCTGTGTAATTTGCACCTAAGTCTTTGCATTGGCTTTCTATGACACATCAGAACTGATTTACAAATGCGAAATCAGAATTGGCTTAGACAGGATGCATGCAAAGGATGAACTGGTCAACTCTTTCATCTGTCATAACAGTTTCATTCACTATGAACTAATGCATTACAACAGCGTCATAAAAAAAATGCATATAAGCTTTATAGTGTTCAGTGTTAAATTAAACTAATATGACAAATGTCTCATGTTATAACAGTTTTGATAAAACATATTTTCCAAGCCACTGGTAAATAAAAATACATGATAAATATTAGAAGATTTAGCCAACAATATCAGTCGCTTCTTATTCCCACCCCATCCACCCTTTTAATACAGTATTTAATGGAGAAAACCAAGATGAAAACAGAATGCCTAAATAATCATCATCATCATTTATTTATATGGTGCCAACATATTCCGTAGCGCTTTATGGTCATTTTAAAGCAATATCAAAATTGATAAATGACGAGGAGTCCCTGAATAAAAGAACCTATATGCTCCTCTGATACCAACAATACAAATTATGACTGCCAGAAAATTTCTTTGTTGCTTTTTCTTTCTTAATTGGCCACTAACCTAAGCGGGTATGGACCCAATTCAATCAACATCCATTTGGGTTTTTACACTGTCGATCAGCATAATCAGCAAATCCAAGTGGACGGTCAGAGTATCAGGTTGTGTGTGTAGTCATTGTCCAACCGCATTAACTATATCCTACAGGGTTCGATCTTTTTTTTCCTACCACTGGACTACTGGGCCAATTTTGGGAGTGCAAAACCATGACAGAGATAGGTATAAACAGAAATTCATTTGAAAATATAAAAGAATAGTTGTTTTCTGAAGTAAAAAGAAAACATGAAAGACTATTGTTTAATATTGATGTATTCCCATGGGAAAGGCTGAAGACAATGACAGCCCCTCCTCTCCACATCTTTACCCTCAGCAGCGCGCATTCATGCCTCCATTCTGCTGTACAGTTCCGATTTTCATGAAAACAAAACAAGTGACAAAGATTACAGTGGCCCTTTAAAAAGCCAAGTAGAGCTAAGTTTCAAAAACATGGGAACATACACAGGTGCAAGGGGGTGAAGGAAGCCAATTTTAAAAGAAGAGCAAGTTTGTTTTTATGTTTAGCCTGGCGTGGAAGGTAATTAGCTACAAGCATATTAGCCTGTGACGGCTTGAACCCTTAATCAGGTCCTGCTCAGCAACATATAAATTTGATCCGTATGGCATTCATATACAGACTTTCTTTGTATATTAGAACAGCTCTATTTCTCATCACTCAAAAGTGGCTCACTGCACTCTGTCGTCTTTATATGAAAGTCAGTCCCCAAATTATATGACTTGCATCAATACACTGTCAGCAGCAGTCCATGCGGAGTAAACTTTTTACCTCCTTTTGCCTGCAGTTATATGCCCAAATAAAACAGACAATCAGCCCAAAACTAATGAGTTATCATATAATCTGTCTTGATTTTATTATACAGCACAAGTATCAAACCCTCTGAGTTGAAAGATGATGTCTCGAAGTCGACAAAAGCTAAAATTGTAGCAAAGTTAGTACATTTTAGGCATTACTTATATCACTTACAAATATTTTCCTTTTCGAGTTGTGTGCAGAAAGCCATTTCTGCAGCACTATAGACAAAAATGCCATTAAGAGTAGTTTTTGTCTATACATCTCTAGGTCTACCATACCCCTCCTGTCGGCTTCTGTTACCCAGCCAGTCTCCATGACTCGGGAAATGCACATGGTAATTGAACTGCCTATCATGCTAATTAGCCTGGCCAGCATGCTAATTATAGGCGCTGCCATTCATTAGGTGATACCAGTAAGGAGAGCTGGCGTGGAGAAGGCGGCTGGTAGGGGAGGGGCAGAGTACTGCTCGGTATGCAGCAAGAATATTGAAAACGCTTTTTATCCCTTAGTCCAGGGTTTCCCAAACCCAGTCCTCAGGGCTCCCTAACAGTGCAGGTTTTCCAGATCACATGTGACATAATTAGGACCACCTGTGGATCTGTTACAATGTGTTAGTCAGTAATGAATACACCTGTGCTCCAGCAAGGAGATATGGAAAACCTGCACTGTTAGGGAGCCATGAGGACTGGGTTTGGGAAACCCTGCCTTAGTCTCCCAGACGAAGCAGGGGGAAGAAAGGAAATGTTTTTCTTGCACAGGGACCTGTCACTGACATTATAGTGAGGCTTACATTATAAAAAGGATGCCATAATACAGAATCAACATTTTAAGGTTGATAAAATATATGGTGGTGAGGGAGGCATATGGAGGGAGCACTGTTAATAAATTGGTGTTTGTAGCCCAAAACAACTGTCAATCTTGATCAACATCTGACCGGGAACAGTCAGATGTTGACTGTGGTGGTGGGGAAATACTGCCAGACGTTTAATGCCATCTGAATGCTTGTACAGTCATCATCCAACCGCACTAATTGCGCCTAACAATCTAGCCACTTGATCTGTGAAGCAAACTGATGAACCTGTCATATTTGGCTGCAATTTCTAAATACATCCATTCGCTCGGGCTGAGAGAATAAGCTGCCCGTTTAAGAGCATATTAACTGTTTGTAACAGCCTCTGGTCTTCTCTGTTTAGCCAAGGAGGTTTTGACCTAGTGAATAGGCCCTAAAAGACTGCTAATCCCAATCAACAGCTGATGGTTAGACTTCAGATTTCAATACAGATGGAGAATGACAGCATCGGACCATATATGTGGTCTTCGTCTTGACTATAAAAATGGAGCCATTCAGCTTAACCCATCAGGACTGGCAACACATGTCAATGTACATATATGACTAAATCTGACAGATATCAACTTAAACAGAATGCTGGGTAAATACTGATCCTATCTAACACTGCAGCTCTACTCAGGGTATAGTAGAGATTTGAGGGTGTAATGAAATACAACTTTTTGTATAGAAGGGTTTGGTGCAGTCTGTGGATGTTGTGTTGTAGAGTGTGTGGGGAAAAAAAAAACCTTACTTAGTTGGTCTTGCTCATTTGCAGAGCAATAAAAATGTACTTTATTATCAGCCACACTACTTATGAATTTACTTAATTACATTAATACTGAAAGCAGCAAACAACAAAACATTTAGCTACATACACATTTGAAGATAATATATGCTACATAAAATCACTGCACATATTGATCTTAAATACAATATATTTGAAATACCAGCTGCACTCTAGATTAGACATGAAGTTATCTTGTCAGTATTGATCAGCACTAAAACAAGTATCACAAAATCAATATATTATTATTTGCCTAATAATTACTTTTAGTAAGTTCTAAACCTTCTTTCATCCAGCACTACACCTTGCTCATTTAAATGATATTAAAGTAATAGCTAGACAAATGTAGATGATTTAACTGGCAAGCATCATGAATGGTGAATATCCTAAGGATTGCAGCTGTAGTATTAATTAACTTTGTCTATTAGCAAAAATAGTTTGTAACAGGTTTTGTGTTAACAGTAACAGCACCACATTAAATAAATTCTTAATAGAAAGTTACAGAAATAAAAAAAGGTGTTTGCAATTACAAAGTAAAGACTAACAAAATAACACAAGAATTATGTTCTTATGCGCAAAGGAATTAACTATTAGCAATGAAGTTGAAAGAGACTGTTATACACTTCAAAAACCCAGGACTTCATTCATGTCTGTCAACTCCTGTGGGTAAATGTATTATGCTCCGATTTCTGCAACTCGACAATATTCAGCGAGTTTGACAGCTAAATGTAAAACAGCAATGTCTTTAAGAGCAACTTGCCATTAAAGACATTGCCGATTTAAACTTAGCTGTCAAACTCGGCGAATATCGGTGAGTTGCAGAAATCAGAGCATAATACATTTACCCCCTTAACGCCTTATCGACTGTGAAGAAATTATATCGAAATTCCAGGACTAATTCCCCTACACATTCTAGCAGCATTTAAGAAATAGCTACTAAGCTTTAGAAACAGCAAATTTCTTACCTGTAACGAACATGAAAACTAGGGTCCTCTCGCATGCTTATTAAAACGTCAGTCCCCTCCATCAAGATGCATTCTCAAAAACATGAAATAGGAAACTAAAAATAAAACTGCTATAAAATATTTTTGATCACCAATGATATTTTTTCTCTATCACGAAAAATATTTCCAAAGCAAAGATCAAAATCCGTTCTTTTAATGCTCCAATATCTTCATTTATTTAGGCGTGAAACGCTTCTCCGAGAGGTTCCTGGTTCTTGAATCCTTTGCAGATCCAGTCAGCTTCCATTCTGTAGAGGGAACACAAGATGCTTTGCTTCAAGTCCAACTTTTGTTTTTCCATCAGCAGACTAAAGCAGCCCTTATACAGTGGAAAAAGCAAAGTGATCTATGCTGACTGAGCAGTCAATGACTTAGAGAGACATGTGTCGCACTGTAGCTATGGTGACTAAAGCAAGCAGGATCCTGGGAAATGATAGCGAATCATTTGCTGTGAAGGTAGCAAGCTGGCCAAGTTTTCAAGAGGTATCAGATTGCACCAAAGCTGTTTAGAATCACCTTAGCACTGGATTATATAATTAAGGATGATGTCATATAACGCACACAAGCAAGAGACCAGCATCATGCAAGCAGATTACTGAGCAGAAATCACAAAATCTAGGTAATTTTAGAATTTACATTTCACAAATGATAATGTGTGATATTTCATAAGAAAATGATTTGCATAATCACAACTTAAACAGAGGAAGTGATAGAATTTATTCATAAAATATATGGCCTAGAATATATTTTTTCATGATTATATTGATTTAGAATTCTGTATCTTAAAGTAATGCAATCAATCCCAAAAATCCTGTAACATAAACTACATTTGTTAAAAAAAAAGAAAAGAATAAAATCATACATAAATAACTCTTAAAAAAATGTAGGTGTTTAGAGCATACATCATTTATTGTGTATGTAGTTCACCAATCCTACTAGCTTTCAGGAGGTGAATTACAAAAAAGTAAGTTTCTTTAGCAATTAATTAATATTCACCAATCCGGAACTCAAAAATAACTGATTATTTCCCCAAACTGCTATTTAGCAGCTCAATATCAAAAGATCTCAGTTATGATGAAAGACTGTTAGAACTATATGCAGAAAAGAAGATGAGATAAGAGGGGGTATAATTACTGTGTATAAATATATTAATGTCCATACTGAAAATTCTGTATCAAACTGGACATTTTCCTAATAGCAGAAAATATACAGGGTTATTACATAATAACACATTATAACATGTTGATCCAAGAGACTGTCCGAATTGCAGTATGGGGTCAGAAAAAAACGTTTTCAAGTCCTTTTTTTCTCCCTTACCCTGGATCAACTGGGTTTTTGCAGATCAAGGTTGAACTTGATGGACATGCCTTTTTCCACCCAAACAACTATGCAACTCTTTTAAATTACAAATACAAGTACACAAAATACACTAAAACATTGTGGGCTACAATCTATTTCTTTTTCATGCTATGACATCTGTTTTATTAGTCAGTTATTGCCATCTGTCTAATCTGCAGTACACATTTTCTACATAACAGTTATAATGTCTGCAATGTAGTCATTTCTCATTGAAATAGAATATTGAGATAAATTTTTCTTCTGTCTATTTGATGCAAACTGTGCGACTTACTAAAGGCAAAAATGACACATCAAATAGCATCAAACAAAACCATCCCACTTATCAAACTTCCGCTCAATGGTTAAAAAATAAATATTGTGACAGATAAGATAGCTCAAACTGCAAAAAAATACAGCAAGCATGTCTCTGTCATACTGTAAAACAGCCTAGCTATGTCAGCATCAGACTCAGTCTTGTAGGAGCCTGGAAAATTGAGTGGGCAAAAACACTGGGCCCCTTCAGGTACCTCTGGTCATTGGGTACTAGAGTAATCTGTTGTAAATATAGTGCTAGTGCATGTTGAAACTTCTAGCGCAGAAAAAGTTTCACAGCTCATGACTGTTGTTGCATGATGGTGCTTGGAGAACTATAAGCACCAGTATGCACATAGGTGCCTGTGCATGCCTGATGGTGTCCCTATAGCATTATCAAAAACTGTCCATTGTAAAACAAAAACAATATCTTAAAATAAATACTAACCACTCCAAGGTCTGGTGTAGTCCAAAGACAATACTTGTTATCAATGAAGTTTTCCAATTATGAAAAAAAATCCCCCCGTATAGGCTGAGTAGGCTACTTCCAAAGACCATGCACCACAGAATGTGATAAATACCAGGGTAGCTGGTTGTGCCACCTTTAGCAGCAACAACTGCCACCAAACGCTTCTGATAACTGGAGATCAGTCTTCCACATCACTGTGGAGTAATTTTGGATCACTCTTTGCAGAATTGATTTAATTCAGTCACATTGAATGGTTTTTGAGAATGAACTGCCGTCTCAGGTCCTGCCACAGTATCTCAATTGAATTGGTCAGGGGTTTGACTAGACCACCCCACAACCTTTCTTTTGTTCCTTTTGAGCCTTTCAGAGGTGGACTTGCTCTTGTCTTGCTGCATAACCCAATTGCGTTTGAGCTTAAGATCAAGGACTGATGACTAGACATTCCCCCTCAGAATTTTCTGGTAAAGAGCAGAATTCATGATTTTGTTAATTATGGCAAGTTGCCGCAACCCCACATCATCACAATACCTCCATCATATTTGACTGTTGAATGCAGTGTTATCTTGATGTCAGGGATGGCGGGACCCATGTCTTCCCCAAAAATTTTTTTGGACTAATCAGTCCACAGAACACTATTTTGGAGATCAATGTATTTCTTGACAAATGTGAAACAAGCCTTTATGTTCTTCTTGGTTAACAGTGGTTTTTGTCATGCAACTCTCCCAATGATCCCATTTTTGCCCAGTCTCTTTCTTATGGTGGAATCATGAATTTTGACTGAGGCGAGCAAAAGAGGTTCGTTTGGGTTCCTTTGTGACTACTTGGATGAGTCGTCTATGAGCTCTTGGAGGAATTTTAGTAGGCGAGCCACTCCTGAGAAGATTCACCTTGTTACAAGTTTTCTCCATTTGGAGATAATAGCTCACACTGGAGTCCCAGAGCATTAGAAATGGCTTTGTAACCATTTTCCAGACGGATATATTTCAATAACTTTCTCTTTCTCATCTCTTCTGGAATTTCTTTTGATCGTGGCATACTGTGATGCTTGTTGAGATTTTTTAGCCAACTTCACATTGCTGGAAAGGTTCTATTTAAGTGATGTTTAGGTTCAACAAGGCTGCAGTAATCAAGCCTGATTGTGTCTAGTCTAACTGAACCCAATTATCAATTCAATTTTGTTCATTGAGTAGTTAAGGGTGCAATTAGTATTTCACACAGGGCCAGTTGTTGTTGGAAGGGGGCGAAAACTTTTTTAAACACCACTGTAATAAATCATGTGCTTTAAGTCTCAAAACCGCATCCAAGGCTGTTAGCAAAATGCCAACAAAACTAATTCCTCAGTAAGTGCCTGCTCTTGTCTTTATACTGCTGCGTGTAAATAGTGACTAAATAAAGACAGTCACTAGAGTCACTCTAACTACTCAATTACCATATCTTACATTGTCAGCAAGGCCAGATGAGAATAAGTCATACATGGAATCAGAGAGTCTTATGAGCTAAGAAAAGCAAAAAGCATTAGATATGCACTACCAGGTAATGCAAGTTGATGTCACCAATATAAACAAACAATGGAATTAAAATTAAGTGGAACTAGAGTAGATTATACAAGTACTGAACATGAAATGGCACAAACAGTCTTTCAGGGCACTCGTTATTGGACAGGTGGATTTTGCTGCTCTGTTCACTACATATAAACGTTTTAATCTTGCATAATTTATTTTTTTTAAACAAAACAAAAAAACAACATGACTTTTGCACTGATTGGTTTGTCAAATGTCTACAGTCCGTAACAAAATATGTCAACAAGAAAAATATGTCAAAACTAGACCCAAGCTTTCACTATCATTATACACAATTAATGTTTGAAATCCATTTCCATTCTTTGTTAAGCACTTATGATATTCTCTAGAGAGCTTGAGTTAGAAGTGCCCAAGTGGTGACTTGTAGACTGCGATTTTCAGGTTGTACATAAGTAGTTTTGTTTTTTTAAATAAGATGTATTTTTTATAAACATTGGTTCATCCAGCAAAGGGCTGCTCTAACTAAGTATAGGCAACAGGACCACCACGGTGAAATACCACCATTGTGGGGAGACGGACATGTTGTAGAGGTATTCTCTGGGCATTTTAATACACCATCACTGATGCTACCACATGATGTTATGAATTGTGGGCACAACTATGAGCTGTAATATGAATTGGCTGTACTACATAATACAAATTGATTGGTGCCACTACTCTGTGGCATAATATGAACTGAGGGTACTACTATGTGGCATAATGTGAATTGGGGGCACAACTATGTGGCATAATACGAATTGAGTGCACTACTGTGGCATATTATGATTTAGCGGCACTACTGTGGCATAATATGAATCAAGAGTACTATTAAGTGGCATAACTTGAACTTTTATTTTTTGGTTCCATTGCTAGTAATATTATCTTGATATTAATATCATAAAATAATAAATAATTCCACACACACACACCCACAAACACACACACACACACACCTGGGCTTGACTAGATGTTTGCTGGCACACTGATAGAAAAAGGTTGCCAACCCCTGTTCTAGACAATACTCTTCGCTCATTTTGAGCAATGGTTTCATTATAGTAATTGCGGTATTTACACACAGAAACATAGCTCTGAATCAGCTTCTGAGAATTGGAAAAAAAGAAAGGACAACAGCCCAAATGGGGAAGACATCTTTTTGCATGTCAAAACTTTTTAATGCAGTTTTCTATTTTTAAATGATTGGTCATGTAAATCAATGTGAGTCATCATAGGGATCAATGATCCCCAAGGCTACTAAATAAGCAATGCACTTTGCCTTAAGGAGTGCTCAGGTTAGAACACAACAGATGGAAGCAGGTAATACAGTCTGTGTGAACGGAAAACACTGTGCAGCAGAAAACATCTGTACACCATAGGATTTGAAAGGCATCACAGAAATCATGTTTTTCTCAGAAAGCTTTCATATGCAATACATTTTTTTATCTACATAGATCTAATCACTGTATATATAAATCTTTGCAGATGTATTTTTTACAACTAGTGTGAAACGTCAAAAAACAGATGTAACACACTGGGCAAGTAACACCTTGACCCAACTGCTCCCCAAAAAATGTGCTCGCTTAAAAAATGCAATTGCAACAATAGTGTTCGAGTGCTCGAGTTATATCTTTGTAATATAAAGCAGATTTCAAAAGGTGAAAGTTCTAACTAATTAGCACTCAGAACTGGTGATATTAGTAACATATAAAATTCCTGCATTTCTAGGCATGGTAAAGAACTTGCCAGTCAGACAGAACTAAGAAAGGTATTGTTTTATACCTATTTATGAGGTTTTATGTAGAGGACTGTAGGATATTTCTGTTACAACATAGTTTGTGCTCCAATTTTAGCAGATGTCAATATTAATTAACAGAAGGCTACAAAACTGCAATCAACTTTGTCTTAAAGTGTGCCCATTGTCTACAGATGGTAGCAGCTGACACTTTGCGATCATCCAATATTAAGCATATCAATTTACTAGTAACATCACTGAGGTATGAGGCACAAAGTTAATAAAGCTTGAGAATTGATAGGCAGAATATTGGAACACCCAAGAGCATTCTATTCACCTGTGGTTTATACAAAATGCTGATTGGCGGTCAAACTATAGATTGCTAATCTCTAATTGCTAATTGTTATCAGTACAAACAAGGGCATGGTGCATAGTTGGTCGAAAAATAGGTGTAAATTATTTTCAAAAAAGTGCACGCAAAAATAGTGTATTTCCGCCGACATGCAGAGCCGTGCACATCTTGAGATGCATCCGACTCTGCATTAGCAGCATATATATCCGGGTTTCGCCAAGTCATCATCATCAGAGTGTATTTGCACCTGTCCTGTAGCCGGTATAAAAGATACACCTCCTAATAGACGCAATTGTATGTTTCTGCAAGTCTGTATGACCCACATTTGGGTGAACACTCCTTTATCTACTTGGCTTGAGTTTGCATGCCTCTCTCTTCCCCCCCCTGTTCTGCTTCTTCAGCCGTAAGGAGCACCAGATAGCCTGCTTTGGTGCGTTCTCTTCGTGGGTATGCCCAGTGTACTTTATGTAAACTGGCATACATTCAGCTCTGCATCAGGCACTAAAGCCTTTATCGGATCAGGAATGCTACTTGTTGCATTTGTGGCCATCAAACACCCAGAAAACAATGAGTGTATAAAGATAAATGTTCTCAGCCATTCAATCCACAGTTACCGCAGTCCATGCTGATCATATCATGGGTGTACAACCATAAATGTTTTCTGCTGAGTAAACATTTCAATTACAAGTACTGCTTGAAAGAACCACAGCTCGTGTGAATGCTTGAAACAGCTTCCTAGATATAATTGTTTTTGCCTACAAACATCTAGTTTTTGCTGCCATACATAATGGCAGCCAGCTCCTAGTTCATTATGGACAACTAGATTACAATACACATTTTCAAAGCATTTACAATGCAGAAGTAGACTGCTAGAAAGCAACTACAGTGTGAAACCTTGCCCCAGGCTCCACTGCACTGTGATTTGCATAAGGAAAGCAAAAATGGCTGCAGAGAGAGGGTAGTTGGAAGGAGGGAGAGAGAGTGGTATCACCTCCTGCTGCTACTATTATATAAGCCTTGTGCGCATGCTCCCCATCCTCTTAACAGGCATCCACGTAGAGGCAGTCCCAAAGTTCTGTTATGGGTTGTATTTGGGTAGCACATGGACCTAGCAATGCTTAACATTAGAGAGGTTTACATTGTTTGCCATTATTATATTACATACAGATGTGAACATTAAGAAGAAAAAAATACTTGTAATGGGAACACTGTCAGGAGGTGAATATTGGAGGGAGATCTCCAGGTCTAGATTTACCAGTGGCCCACAAGGGTTGGACACAGCATCCGTGACTCCTTCCCTTAAATGTTGCACAATAAAGGCTGTGGTCATTTTCTTCTAACATCACTGTTATGTAGTTATTGTTAAGAGGTGGTGGTCCTCGTGGGTGGCTTGGTTGAAAGGGGCAAGGTAGACATACACTGTGTGTAGTCAAAATTACCACAAACACACATAGATAGAAGGAAATCATAGCCAAGATAAAGCAGGTAACACCAGACCAATCTATGAAATCTCATATATAATTAGAAGCAAGCCAAGCATCACAGGTTTGTATTATTGTAGAGCAACACAATTTAAAAGTTGCACTTTGTTTGTCTTTTTCACAAACCAGTTATATGATGCACATGTACAGTGACTTATAAATGGTCAAATATGATAACATTTGATCTTCAGAATGTTAAACATAAGCTTTTACTAGTTAACTGAATGACATTTCAATTACATACAAAAATGGAAAAGCGTTATAAAACTGTATTATATTTTTTAAATGATAAAAGGATTACTCTTTATTTTAGAAAAAGCCAAATAAAGGGTCATTGAAATGTATTACTCCAATTTCCCTTCACTTTCTAAGCCATTATATCTGGGAGTTCTTGAAGACCAGGAATATACCAGTGTAATACTCTGCAGAGTTCCATAATTAGATTTATAAAAGGTTTACACATGATGTATGTGTAACAATTTGTAAAGTTTAATTGAAAGGAGCTTCCTAAAGAACAATTATAAAAATAAAATCAAACTGGTAACACTAAGACAGGGCGCCAGAAGTAGGCTAGAAATAGTGGCATGGGAGAGAGCTTTGTATAAATATAAATTCAATTTGGGAAAACGGTGAAAATGCTATAAACATTGAAAATGATCTTATATTTTTATTCAGATTTGACACATGTGTACACATCTAGTAAGTAGTTCAATTAAAAATTCCATGCAATGATCGTTCTTTTCCAAAAACAAAGATCTAACGGACCCCGATAATATTGTTTTGTGATTAAACAGCTACGCAACTAGGTATTAGTTAAACTTATGCAGTTTAGTTAGAATGATGAATCACAAACAACATTTTAAAAGACATTTTAAACAGTTTAATAGATATTTTTTTTTACGGAGCTGCAACACACTGATATTTGTAGACATTTGATGAAATTGTAATTCTTATTTACATCATACTTGCCTACTTGTCATATCTCCCCAGAGGTAGATGCCGAGGCAGGTAAGAAAGAAGAAAGAAAGAGGAGTATATAACTTGATGAGCTATTTGTATTAAGTGGGCAGGTAAAACTTACAGCAACGTTAATTACATCATAAAACCCATGAACATGTAGTATTCACAGAGACTGGTGGGGCTTGATGACGTGAACTGCGTCATCGTGGCACATAAGGCAGGTAAATGCACTTGAGGAAAATCATTTGCTCCCAAATACAGAAGTCACTCAGACATTTCGGGAGAGTAAGCAACAACTCCACAGGTAGTGGATGAAAAAACAGAAACACCAATATAAAGCCAGTTAATAAGGGTGGGATTAAAACATGCAGCCAATATGGGCTGTATGCGATGTAGCATTAGGTCTACAATGTCTGGATTTGTGCTGGAGGAATGTCCATAAGAATGTCACTCAACTGATGACTGGTTAATGGTGGTGTTAAACATGGTTTCAGTCGTCATTCCAGAATATCCCACAAGACTTCAATTACGTAGCAATTATCACTGACCTTGACTTCTAGAATGACTACACCCAAGATATGCCAGATAATTACACTCCACTATATTACGGAACGACAAGAACCCTTCACTGATTGAAATAAGCATTGAAAGCTGTAGTGTTATTTATGTTAGCGCCACATGTGCACGTGTCCATTTGTAGAGAACATCTTGAAAGATCCATTATCACCTTTCTCCACTGCTAAGTAATCCACCTTTTGTGCACTTTGCACCATTGAACTCGCAAACATTCATGGAGGTGTGATGAGAGGTTTATGCACTGCAACCAGACTATGATATGCTTCTCAGAGGAGCTATCACTGGAGCATTATTAAACAAACTAACCAATCACGCCACACATGGAAATTTGCAGTCAATTGAATTGCAATTACTTGCTTTTTTTGAACTGTAGTTTGAATTAATGCCCAGATATTACAATTCTGGAGACTATGCTTTCATCTACTGTTGCTGATCATGTTTTTCCCTCCGGGTTCCATATTGATGTCACCTTAGACACCACTGCTCATGAAACATTAACAAGATGAGCTGTGTTGGGCACTGAAGCTCCTGCCAAACGTGCTCCAACAATCCCACTCTTTCAAAGTTACTGAGATCTGCTCTTGCAGTCATGCTAGACATAATTATAGGCAACTAATACCACTTTCATACTGCAGCCACGGCAATATTCCGGGTATATGAACCTGGGATATTGCCGGGGGACAGGCTCCCAGACAGGCAAAATTCCGGGTTGACCGGGTTCACACTGAAAGAGAAAATAAAAGTCCTTTTACCTTAGTATTTCAACATCGCTGCCTGTCCGGCAGGTTACATGAAGAAATTACGTCATACCTATTGGCTGGGGAGAAAATTATGCGTTTAAAGAAGCAATAGCGGGCCCTACACCTGTATAACGTGATCCAGGTGTAGGGTCCGCTATTGCCGCTTTAAATGCATAATTTTCTCCCCGGCCAATAATAATGACGTAATTTCATCATGTAAACTGCCGGACAGGCAGCGACGTGGAAATCTAAGGTATAGAGGACTTTTTTTTTTTTTTTTACCTTTTTACACTAGTCAGTGGTTGAAAAACCCGGGTCTCACCGTTCATAGTGCAGGCTTCCTGGGTCGCACCCGGGAAATACCCCACCAAAAGACTCGGGACCCAGGAATTAGACCTGTGGGTAAATGTATCATAGTGCGGGTTGTACAAGTCGCCGGAAATCGGCAAGATGACAGCTTAAATTTAAAGCGGTGCTGCCTTGCAAAAGGAAACTTCCCTTTACAAGGCAGCATCGCTTTAAATTTAAGCTGTCATCTCGCCGATTTCCGGCAACTTGTACAACCCGCACTATGATACATTTACCCCCTGGAGTCATTCACACTGCAGCCTCGACCCGGGTTGCCGGAGGGAGCCCCAGCGAAAACCTGGGTCAAGGCTGCAGTATGAAAGGGGTATAAGTCAGTGCAGCACTTTTATACATGCTGGGATATATTTTTCTTAACTCACACTAGAGTCACACCTGTATGGAAAATCTAGCTTTCAATATGCTTGTTGTCCCTCATTTACCCAAGTGTTTCCATATTTTATCCACTACCTGTACAACAAATGCACACACATTTTCTGCTTACTTAAGGATTTGCAGATTAGATTTGAAATACCTGGATTGTCAGGTTTAGCTGCTGCTTCTTCCTCTTTAAAAATTGTATAATAGTTTTGATAAAAAAAAAAAAGTTAATTAAAATCATGTACATATGATTGTAAGTTACATATGTTTGAAAGTTCAGCTGGCCAATCCACCTTACTGTTCTAACAGATCAACTCAGATTCAACTGAATGGATGCTTGAACTGTCAGGATGGGGTCACACATCACAATAGTCAGTCATTTTTGTGTGGGTTTTTTTTCCAAAAAAATCTGCAAGCTTTAGCTCAGTGGCCGAACACAAAATGCTCTTTCAGACACTTATACTTTCAGGCTGTGTTTAATGTAATCACCTTCTTAACAACCTCATCACTTAAGTAAATGCAGCAGCAATAACTATATATTCATTAACTTGTTTCGGTGTATGTCACAGAATTTTTATTCCAATTTATTTACTGGTTCCATCTAAAATTCTGCATACAATTGAAAATACTACTTTTATCCCTTCAATCGTAACTTCTTTGCATGCATTTCCATCTCAGACTTAGGGCTAGATTTACTGACCTGCGGGTTTGAAAAAGTGGGGATGTTGCCTATAGCAACCAATCAGATTCTAGCTGTCATTTTGTAGAAAGTACTAAATAAATGAAAGCTAAAATCTGATTGGTTGCTATAGGCAACATCCCCACTTTTTCAAAGTCGCAGCTTAGTAAATCTAGCCCTTAATGTGTAACTTTAATCTATTCATTAAACAGATTTCTTAATAGACAACATATAATAATAATAATGTGCAACTGAGACTTTTGCATTTTTATGTACAAGTAGAAATGGCAGCTCCTTTGCTGGCTATAGCAGTGTGCTGGGGAATTTTTCTTTGTGTGTGTTCCTCTCAGGATAAACCCACCCTTTCAAGCACCTGCTATGAGCCTATAAATTAATTGGGCAACTTCCACTTCTGTATTGTTAACATATAAATAAGGGCAGTGTGTTATATTAAGTTTGTCATAATTAACCAGATCTATATATATTATGTATGGGAAAGCCAATTCTGTATTCTAAATACCATTTTGGCAACTCTGTAGCTTTGGGTATGATAAAATGTTCATTGTTGGGTGGAACATGGTGCGTACTGTTGAGTATAACATCCATGTTGTTATATGCTAGGCACTTTTTAGTATGTTATGGTAATGTTTTATTATGTTGGTTATAATAATCACTAATGTACCACAAATAAACCTGTGGAGGTAAAAAGATGCCCATTTCAATCCCACCTTAGGCTCTCCGTTTTGTCAAGCAGACCCTTTATGCGTTACATAATCTCCCTTCTTTGGTTATGTATGCTGGGATACATGACAAAATTCCTATAATTATTAGAAATTATGAGCACTTTCTACACATCTATGTCCAGTGTAGAGCTTCACCTTTAATTACTATTTAGTGTATTCACATTCACTATTTTCCTTAGACAACCCTGCTATATAGTTAGCAGAGCATGCCAAAATATTATCACCTTTATCATTTGTATTGCCCTGACATTTTTTTAAATTACACCAACTGTCACATAGTGTACACAACACGGGAATGCAATGTAACACCCACACAAGAAGCCCAACATACAATTCCCATTTCATGGAGTAACTATATTTAAGATATTTTATACATGACGTTTATCATTTTGCACATACCCAGACATCAATCTATTAAATCTGTCTGGCTTCATTTAAACTCCCAAACCAGTCTTACAAGCACTCACACCCTATATGTCACTTCTGGGCAACCTCTTATTAGGATGGGCCCTATAATCTTATGCTTGTAGGCTTAACCTTAAGAAAAATCTCCTTGACAGAAAAGGCTTTGGATATCTGAGTAAGGCAGGGCTCATAAATAAAACATGAAGGGCTATGTCCATATTTGTTTGAATTAACTAGAAACAATAGAAAAAACTGCTGGGAATGAAAGTGGAAAAAGTTGGTGCAGCAACACTGACTGATGTATAGTTTAATAAGTGCCCAATTAAAAAAAAAACAAAAAAAAAAACAAAAGGAGAATCTTGTACACAGACAGACATGACATCTGTGATTTTCACCAGTGCATTGAATTCTGAGGTATTCAGACAGTGCTCTCTAGTATAGGTCCCCAATATTACAGTGCAAAATAGCTAAGGAGGACCACCACCTAGGCATACCTCCCTGTAATCTCGATTTTAGTGGGACTGTCCCGATTTGTGGCCCCATATGATTTTAGCCTTATTAGCAAGTGGATATGTCCTTTAGCATATCTGGGCAGATTGGAGCAGTGGCTTATTTTGTCCAAATTATTCATTATTAACTATCAGGAGCATGACTATAAACTATTCGGTAAAAAAGACTACACCCCCAGACAACTCCTTTCCATTAATCTGGAAATAAATGTTATGCAGTATTAGGGCTAGTCCCAGCATTACAAAATCCACTTGTTAATGTTGCTTGAAAGGCCACAATATAAGTCTCCACACTTGACAAAACTTGATGTATTTGATATTGCAAATGCTGGGTACAAACTATTGTTGGCTGTTATCAGTCAATTCAGGTTCCGAAAAGTTGTCTGCATAATCTCTCAATAAGCTGAAACACAGAAAGTTGGGTGTGCATAGAAAATTATTTTCACTCGTTCACGGCCTTAAATCAAATATATTCAGTTCTGATAAGCACTTGAAACGTTTACATATATTTGAGAATGCTATTTGAATCTTTTATTTTTTTTTACAATAGAGACAGTCAATTAAGTAAAATACATATTGGGCCTTATTTAGAGATAGGAGTAAAGCAAAAAAAAAAAAGGTTGAAATTTACTCCCGGTCAAACCATAGTGCATTGCAGTGGGAGACAATTTAAAATGTGCAGAGTTGGAAGTGGGTATGCCCTAGCTCAACTCAAAATTACAGTGTAAAAACAAAGCTGTCCAGTATTTGTGTGCTACATGCAAAAGCAGCCAGTATTTTTCATGTATAAAAAATAAATAAATGCATTTGCACCATGGTATGGAACAAATCTGCACCTTTTTTAAACTTTGCCCTTTTGCTTTGGTCCTAACTCTTAATGTGGCCCATTATGCACATCATATAGAACAGTTACTACACAAGCCCTTTTCAAATACTTTTTTGTATACACAAACAAAACCTACAGAGATCTTCAGCTATATTCAAGGGAGTGGACTTACAATACTGTTTACCTCTGCATTGATATTCATTTCTGCATAGTTTCAATAGGTTATAGCCCTATTATCAAAGAATGAATGATCTCATGTCTATTCATAAGCACATGACAGTTTGTACTTCCAGTATATGCTTAACCTTAACCTAAGACATAAATAACAAGGTAGGAACAGCCCTATTAGTGTCAAGTAAACAATTAAATGAATTGTAATTTAATAGATGACCTTACAAAATAAGTTATGTATTTGATGCAAACTTTGTGGCTGCATAAAACTTAAATATTGTGTATTCTAATACTTGGCACAAAACTAATTTTCCTTGTAAGTCTATAATACATTCTTAAGTAAGTAGAATATAGTCTTGAAAATGAGCACATAAATATGCCTTATCAGAGCTGTTTTAATCAAAGATCTGACTGATAGAAGCCAAAACATGAAAGTAATTATGTATTTTCCCAATAATTACAAACAGTTATAGCCATCCACACAACTCTTACAGAGGGATCTGGATCGAACATATGGATCAAGGACAAAAAGCTCAAAGTATAAAACATAACTTGTCAATTATGTAATCAAATTACTAGGTACCCCATCGCCTTTGCAAAACATAAGTAAAATGTATCAAGTTTTCTTAACAGCTAAAAAAATGTTCCTCTGGTACACATTTTAGGAATTTGCAATTGGCTAGGTGTAGAGTTCAAACATGATGTAGATCAGTATTTAGGCATGGGTTAATATTAGGGAAAAGAGAGGGGTTACTATTTTTATTATATATTTCAGGCCTGCATGTATTTATTTTAGCTTAACAATTAATTCCCTTTAAAACAAGGTGACTCACCTTCCTAGGATACTATGGAGCTGAGACAGAAGTTCTTTTAACCTCTCCAATCCAGACTCCATTCCTAGAAAGTGTCACCTGTCCTGTGTCTGAGTCACTGTAGAGACCTAAAGGTAAGGATGAGCAGTGACTAACTCTGGAATGAGTGGTGCTGGTCATTTTACCTGTACAATATGCCAGCATTTTTGGGTATAGGATATGCTAGTCTTTGTGATCTGACCATTGCTATGTGGTATTGGTATCCTGTATGCTTCCTTTAAATGGATATTTGTGAAAGAAAAAATACAAACACAGTATCCCAATACAGTGACAACCACAAAACCACACTAAGGCATTATTTCTTTACCAAAATGCTTAACACAATATGTTTATGTTATATTTTTGTGGTCAACATTTGTCTAGCAAGCCTTGATATGTTTTTCCAGAAATTAGAGATTACTCGTAGAATAAGAGGTAACGCATAGAAATAAATGTATTTTATGTCATGGCCCATAATATACTGAAACAAAGAAAGAAAAAAAAAAGGGGGACGGGAGATAAATTCTCCCTAATTAGTGTAAAATGAGATATCTACTCTGCAATGTAATCAGCTTGTAATTTCCAGCGTGTGCCTTACTGAATAATAGAGAGTTATAGTGTCCAGGTACAAATGTATACATTTTATTGACCCCTGTGCACAGATTCTTAAATAGGAGTTAGAGCAGAGATTAAAGCTGGATATACACTACGGAAAAATTCCCCCAATGAGATATCTGTAACGATTTTACCAGTGATTGAAGGACAAGATGATTATGCCGATTCATGTGTACACACCTACACGATTTACCTTCAGATTGTGACTCTGTAAACTCCATAGAGATATACCTACACTGCTTGTCGTTAGTGCATACACATTTTAGAATTTGCCTAAAAAAAAATCAAACGATACAATGTGCTTTGGTACGATAAAATATGATCGCGGGAGAGTACACACTAATGCAATATCAATCCTGGCAGTCATTTATCAGGTTATTGGCATGATAATTGATTGAAAAACCTGTAGAGTGTACCCAGCTTAACCGTGAGAATTGAGGGATTTTTTTTCTATTACATTGTTATTATTATGCATCAATATTTTTAATATGACGAGTACCTTCTGGAGCAAGACCCTGGTGCATTCATAGTTGTGCCATTATATATTGCAGCAAGCTCAATATGGAAGCACAGATTCAACCTTTCAGAACACTGAAGACAGTTTAAATCAGGAGATTGAAGTGGAAATTTAGGAGTGGTGGTATAGAAATAAAAATGGTAAATGAAATTTAACAGTTTAACAATTAAAGCAGTAGGAAAAGTGCAAGTAAGGCATAGCACTGTACATTAGCCCACTTTGACCACCAGGCTGAATACTGGGCAGTATTCTGCCTAGAACATTTTGCCAACTGGGTGGGGGCAGTGCAATACTTTGTAGTAATAATGAAAAATGTTGGGGGTTATTGCCCACACCTGCCAGGACTGGTCAGACTGGTGGTCAGTAGTCTAACATACACTGCTGGCTGCAGTGCTCACATAGTGCCTGTTCTAATAGGAGAAACAATAGTTTATCCCAATGTAATAGGACTATACTGGGGTCCAAGAGCCGGGTGCAGCACCCGGGAAATAGGTGCTGGGGAGAACTGCTGTGTGTTTGATAATCAGGTGTCAGACACAATTACTGACAGCTTGGTTTCTTTACCAGCTATGAGACTGTGACAATCTTGGAAGTCTTTTATATGCAGTGTATCTGGAAAGTATTCACAGCGCTTCACCTTTTCCACATTTTGCTATGTTACAGCCTTATTCCAAAATGGAATCAATTCCTTTTATCCCTCACAATTCTACACACAATACCCTATAATGACAACGTGAAAAAAGTTTTTGGGAGATTTTTGCAAATTTATTAAAAATAAAAAAAAATATGAAATCACATGTACATAAGTATTCAAAGCCTTTGCCATGAAGCTCAAAATTGAGCTCAGGTGCATCCTGTTTCCACTGATCTTCCTTGAGATGTTCCTACAGCTTAATTGGAGTCCACCTGTGATTAATTCAGTTGATTGGACATGATTTGCAAAGGCACACACCTGTCTATATAAGGTCTCACACTTGACAGTGCATGTCAGAGCAAAAACCAAGCATGAAGTCAAAGGAATTGTCTGTGGACCTCTGAGACAGGATTGCCTTCAGGCACAAATCTGGAGAAGGGTACAGAAAAATATCCGCTTCTTTGAAGGTCCCAATGAGCACAGTGGCCTCCATCATCCGTAAATGGAAGAAGTTCGGAACCACCAGGATTCTTCCTAGAGCTGGCCGGCCGTCTAAACTGAGCGATCGGGGGAGAAGGGCCCTAGTCAGGGAGGTGACCAAGAACCCGAAGGTCACTCTGTCAGAGCTACAGCATTCCTCCATGGAGAGAGGAGAACCTTCCAGAAGGACAACCATTTCTGCAGCAATCCACCAATCAGGCCTGTATGGTAGAGTGGCCAGACGGAAACCACTCCTTAGTAAAAAGCACATGACAGGCCGCCTGAAGTTTGCCAAAATGCACCTGAAGGACTCTCAGACCATGAGAAACAAAATTCTCTGGTCTGATGAGATAAAGATTGAACTCTTTGGCATGAATGCCAGGAGTCATGTTTGGAGAAAACCAGGCACGGCTCATCACCAGGCCAATACCATCCCTACAGTGAAGCATGGTGGTGGCAGCAACATGCTGTGGGGATGTTTTTCATCAGCAGTAACTGGGAGACTATTCAGGATAGAGGGAAAGATGAATGCAACAATGTACAGAGATATCCTGGATGAAAACCTGCTCCAAAGCACTCTCGACTTCATCTTTCATCCGGACAACGACCCTAAGCACACAACCAAGATATCAAAGGAGTGGCTTCAGGACAACTCTGCGAATGTCCTTGAGTGGCCCAGCCAGAGCCCAGACTTGAATCCGATCGAACATCTCTGAGAGATCTGAAAATGGCTGTGCACCGACACTTCCCATGAAACCTGATGGAGCTTGAGAGGTGCTGCAAAGAGGAATGGGCGAAACTGCCCAAAGATAGGTGTGCCAACCTTGTGGCATCATATTCAAAAAGACTTAAGGCTGTAATTGCTGCCAAAAGTGCATAAACAAAGTATTGAGCAAAGGCTGTGAATACTTATGTACATGTGATTTCTTAGTTTTTTATTTTTAATAAATTTGCAAAAATCTCCCCAAACAAAAATTCACGTTGTCATTATGGGGTATTGTGTGTAGAATTTTGAGGAAAAAAAAGGAATGTATTCCATCTTGAAATAAGGCTGTAACATAACAAAATGTGGAAAAAGTGAAGCGCTGTAAATACTTTCCAGATGCACTGTACATTCAGTCAGGCTTTCCTATTCATAATAGTGTGCATTCGACAGCAGATTAGTAAATGGAAATATTAATAAAAATAAGGAGGCCAAGCTATGAAATGAAAACACCTTGCTATGTTGACATTAAAGGGGATGTCTCAGACAAGACATTGTTTTATGGTTGAAGGGGAGACAGGTCTCTGTCCAAAATGCAAATCTCAAAGAGCGGACTGGTAACACAACTTAAGGGGTTGCAGGAAGATCAAGAAATATTGATATAAGATTGCTAACTTTATTAACTACACTTTCAAGATACGGGTTACATTAGCCGCAGAACCACTTCTTTTGGCTGATTTTAGTACCTGGAAAGATTTCTTACCGTCCTCTGATATTTTAGCTGCTCTGACTGTAATTGTTACAGTAGCAATGAAGCTGATTTTGCGACATTGGACATAACCAGTGTCCCCGACTCTAGGAATGCTCAAAATTGAGATTTTAGATATTGTATATTTGGACAGGAAAGCCACTCTCCCAGATATAGAAAAAGGTGGGTTGAGGTTCCAAGAAAAATGGGGCACATATATTGAATCGCTGGAGCCCTCGGTCCAACAGAACATCTTTAAACTATTTGAATTTACTACCTGGTATTTACGTAGACAACTAAGTTAAAATTAGTTTGATAAATGAAACAGTTCCAAATTGTTTGAAATCCAAAACCTAAAATTCTGGAGTCTAAAATTTAAATTTATTCTGACTTTTGAAAAGCTGTCAGGATAACCCCTTAATTTGACCCTTCTTAACCCCTTAAGGACACAGATCATTATTAGATAGATAAAGGTTTGATCTATATCCTTTATTTATTTTTTTAACTAAAAGACAACTACTTCCCCCTTTCCCTGATTCTATGTTTTCTTAAAAATTTGTTTTTCAGTTTTGTTCTTCAGTTGATAATGGTCCTTATCAAACAGTTACATTCATAGGTGAATATGTATAAAGTTATATACAATGCTTTCTTATAATTTAAACAGTACAATTATTTGATCTTTGTTTATATTTGATGTTGAAGTCTGATGTCAAATTGTTCTGAAAATCTTAACTGTATTTGAACTCATCAGAGTATGTAACTTGATATATCATATAATGTACTTGTCATTTTTGTTCTTCTTTGTTCAAAAATTTAAGAAAAACGAATAAAAAGATTTATAAAACAAAAATAAAAAAAGGGGATGTCTACTTTGGATAGTCCCTTTTAATTAATCATCCAACCCCCATCCCCTTGTTTCCTGAATCAGCCAGCTAACTTTTGGACCTGAACAATAGTGAGCTGGCTCTATGATACAAGTAACTTTGATAAACATGGGGGGACAGGATTAAGAAAGGGCTGTGTAAAAGTGAGCAATCCTTTTCTTCTCCCATGAAGAAAACGGTCCCCTTTCTTTGAACCATCCCAACTATGGGGCTCTATTGATGCTAGATACAGGGCTGTGTAATATGGTGACATTTTATAATTAAAAGAGGATGAGGATGATAATTATCACCACTCCCAAGTTAGCTAGTAAAGAAATATTGGTTGGTTGTTTCTGCACTATAAAACCAAGGCTAAAATTATGTGTCAGTACTTCCCTATATAATAAAAGTAAAACATGTTTTATTTATATACTCTAGTAAAATAATTCCCTACCTATCCGGACATAAAAAAAATGTTCGGTTTAATCAGACTATCACATAGCAAATTACTTGAAACCCTCCACTGGCTGAGCAATTCATGTTAAAAGTTGTTGATTGGTAAGGCCATTCAAGATTACTCTATTTTTCATAATATATTGAACATTATGTAGCACAGTTCTACAGCTGTACATTGATATTTCAGATTTCATACAGTAGCTATATAATTCCAAATGCTTTGCCATTTTTCACAACTTATATTCTTATATAATGGAGTCAAAATAGATTTATTTAGCAATGTTTACCAATAATAAATCCTCTGTAATGTCAAATTAAAAAAAATAAATCAACTCCAAAGCTGTTTTTCAATTATAAGTGGCAGACGATAATTGATAACAGAAGTATTCTCCCCTTTTGCTAACATAAACCCTGATGCAATCAGTTGTCTTCAGTGGACACATAATAAATTGATTGGAATACACCTCTACAATTGCTTCAATCTATTTCAAAATAATTACACCTGTCTGTGACAGCAATCAAACAAGGGAGTAATTCAGAAGATCAAAAACATTCTTTAAAAAAATCTGAGAAAAAGCTACTGAATGCTTCCAATCAGGAAACATTTAAGGACTTCAAAATGTTTAATGTCCTCCCCAGAGCACTGTTAAATGTATACCATGTAGAGGAAGATTATATAGTCTTGTGACGCCAAAAATAAACTTTTTGTCCTTACGCTAGATGCTATGTTTGGCGCAGGCCTGGGACTCCACATTATCCCAAGAACACTATAAGTTATTAAGGAGGGCAAAGCAAAAAAAAAAAAAAAAAAAAAAAGGAGTAACTTTGCACCTGGGAAAACCATGTTGCATTGGAGGGGGAGGTAAATTTAAAATGTGGGGAGAGATTTATAATTGGAGTAGGACATGCCCTAGACCAACTTTAAAATGTCAGTGTGAAAATAAAGCTATCAGATATTTGTGTCCTACATGAAAAAAACAGCCAGTATTTAACTTATGTGCAATATAATAAACTAATTTGCACCCCTTGCATTGTAACATGGTTTGTCCCCGAGAACAGTTACTCCTCTTTTTGCCTTACTTTACTTAAGCACTCAGGCCCAGTGACCAACATAATACTATGGGAATACTTATTTGTGTGGGGAACTGGAAAAGTTTTAAATTTAGAGGGCTACATGGATGGAGCAAAATATAGACAAATGTTGGAGGAAAACCTGCTTGCAAGAGACCTATGATTTGGCAGATTTATATTTCAGGTCAGCGAACCAAAAGCATACAGCTAAACACACATTCATGTTAATTAAATACAGTAACAGCAATGGCCCAGTCAACATCATTAAAAAACTGAGGAGTGATTGGCAAATTGCTGTTCACCGACAGTCCACATTCAAGACAATGAAACTTAAGCAGTAATGCAATTAAAAATGGGTATAAATAGCAATGTCCAGCAGCTAATTATAGTTAGATTTGTATTAGTAGTATCATGCAATTTACACAGCTAAACTTAACTAATTAGTTTGGTTAAAGTCCTGGACAACTCAAACTGCTGTACCTGTAGTGTCAACCTCCCAATGCCATTTCCTATGTCATTGTTGCATTCCTGCTCCCGTCATACACTGTCCTGACACGGTGCTTTAGGAGCACAGAGCAGGATGGCAGATGTTCAGAGACAAAAGATGATGACACCTGACTGTTCAGGGATGGGAGAACACAGGTGACAGGACATCAGTGTCCAGTACTTGTTTTGGGACAGAATAAATAAAAGGGGTCTGGACTTGAAGTTAGTAATCCAAAGGATGGAGGGAACAGTTGTTTCTTTAGTAAGAGGGAGAGAACAGCAGAGCAAGGTTTAAATTTAGAGCTATAAATGGCATAATAGCATTTATACAGCATTTAGGATCATCAGACTTCATGGTTAGCAAAATAAGGGAGGACTTCAAGTCAACGCCGCAATACCTCTCTGAAACAGTCCGCGGAGACACACTGCAGTGGAGTTTTTACTCAAATCTCTGCTCATTTTCCATGGGACGCGAAGAGAAAATGAGAGTAGATTCTGTATCGGAATGGCCAGCCATGTGCACAATCGGACATCATGGCAATTGAATTCCCCTCTATGTGTGCACACACATATTACCGAATATACTAATTGCTATCAATTACTTTCAGGTTTTTATTGGCAATACAGAAAACATTTTGTTTTTTTTATTTTAGACATTAAAGTATTACAAGTTCAATAAATTCATTCCACGATGTAAGAAAATAGAATGTCAAAGGGGTGATTATTATTTATAGGGACTGTATTTTCCAAATATATTATTATTAGCCTAAGCGATAATGCAATATGTGATTATTTTATGCCCTTTCAGCACCATACAGATCAAATCAACACAAGGCCAATCCAAGCATTAGACTGATATAGCCAACTTTAATATTAACAATTTTAGTCATGACATATACATATTGCTTATCTTTCTTATAGTATATTACTATATTATGGTGGTAAATTTTAAACTACAGTTTCATCACTGGATACTGTATGAAAATGTAAATGCGAACGTCTATTGTTAAAATGCCAAATTTGAAGTTGACATTAGTTGCATTGTCAATTTGGGGGGTATTCAATAGCGTTAACGAAAAAAAACGAGCGCTCAAAAAATATTACCGTTTATACGGTAATATTGCGCGCGAAAAGCGTTAATACGGTAGTTTACTCGCGGAATTTCAGCTTGCCGCTCGGGGAGCGGCGAGCTGATATTCCGCTAGTAATTACCATATTAACGCTAAGATTTTTTCAGCGCTCATTTTTTTTCGTTAACGCTAACAATTGAATACCCCCCCTAAATAAGTCTCAAATCTAGTTAGTGTGTGTACAACATTGAAACTGAGTAGCAATTACTTATACAGAAGTGCCCTCCAACCTTACACAAGCCTCATGACATAACAATACACCTACAGGCATATGCTAATAAGGGGACAGTGTACCAAAGTAGTTCGTACACTGAAAAACTTGCATGTGGTCATCACAATAAATGCAAGTAGCCTGTAGCCGCATACTGTGCAGGACCGGGGGATACAAACTACCTTAATGAACTTTATACCTTGTCACTTTTAACTACAACAACGTACATTTGCATTATGTAATTTAACAATAATACACTATTATATATTGCATTTTGAGTACTTTGGGACTTTAACGTGCATAAATAATATGACTGAAACTCGATTACAGTTAAAGATTAGCAAACAAAAGAGCTGACAACTTGGTCCGTGGTACAGTACATGTCTGAGCATTGTGCCATTGCTGCATACTCCGGCACACAAGGGGTTACATGGCTCCTCCATACCCACACTGACACTTCAGGACAACAGTCCATCAGATTAACCTCTCCCTGGTCACGGGGGTAGCAGAACTACAAAGCAAAGTCGCATACTCAACGAAAGAGTTAACAAAAAAAAGTCAGTAACCGGGCGCCACATCCACTCACCTCTATCCGGTAACCTTCTTACATATACCCGGTGTCCGCCGCCACCGAGCTCGGTCTCTCCTCCCACTCGCACTCGCCGAGACTCCACGCCCAGTCACCAGGCCACGCCCCTCCCGTCCCATTTCAAACACCAACCGCTGCTTTCGCTTGAGCCCAGCCAGAGTTACAGAGTGGGGAGGGCGCGACATTTGGACGGACCAGTTACAGGAGCCTAAGAGAGAAGCTGCGAGCTGTGATAGGACGATACGATTTCAGTCAGCGTTTCAGCTCACTAGACCAGAGTGAGTGTGGTGCTGAACTGAGGCCGTCACCTCGTATAGCCATCTGTACCGTAGGTCAGGGCTGCAGATATGAACAGGTGATGTGAGAAGAGGTAGAAACGCCTAAATGAAAAACTGTGAATGAATAATAGAGTTAGGAATCCTGATGTCATGATACAGTCTCATTCTACTTAGATTGACTATTTCTACTTATAAATAGCTGCTGCTGCTGCTGCTGAATAAGTATTACAGTGTGCAATAAGTCGTACCAATAATGTACTATTTCAAATACATGAGACTGTTTAATCACGTTTTCTCTCTCTAGGGGCACATTTATCAATCATCGACAAAAATGAGAAATAGTTATCAATCCTTATCGCATGGATAAGGATTGAACTATTTCTCAAATTTATGAACAACGGATCACAGAAACAACAGTTCCGAAAAACTGCTGTTTCTGTGATAAAAAAAAAAATCATACTTACCCCCCTCTTCGGAACCGCTGTCTCGGGATCTCCTCCAGGTGTTCTTCATCCTTCAACTGTGCATGTGCATTTCGAAGAACTGCACATGCGCACAAAGATCCCCGCTCTGTCTCTGCAACTATCGTTGCAGAGAGAGAGCTGTGAGTGACAGGGAGGGTATATGTGATCCCTCCACACATGCTCTTCGGAGCAGAGCTGACAGCATTGGATTTTTTCATTTATGATAATTACGCCAGCTTCAGCTGGCTACATTAACATGACAAGTTTCCGAAAAAAAATGTTTTTTCGGAACTTGTTAGATTGCGGCTGGGAGCAGTCGCCATTCTGTTGAATGGGGAATGCTCCCAAAAACGAAGAGGAGTGCAAAGCTGCGATGCACCTTTCATGAATATGCGGAGGACACGGAGGCACCTTAATTACCCGGTAAGAGCACTATCGTGCTTTCTTAAATATGCCCCTTAGCACGTTAAAGCCTTTGGTCAGGCAAACAACTGTCATTCAAGAACAGTCATATTATCTGGATTCTCCGTAACATACTGTAATTTTCACTAATCCTCCTTTTGGACCCAAATATCCTTATAACTATTTTTTCCATATTCTCCTTGTTTTGGGTTTGATTATAGGCCACTGGATAAACTGTTCATCTTTTTCATTAGAAACACCATTTGACTCCTAAATTTACAATTGAATCCTTGCTCTCTATTATTACAAGTGCTTTGTGGCATTTGTAGAAGCAGTTCATGCTAATCTGAATCTTGAGCGATGTTATGGTGCTTGTGTGTGTGGCTATGGACATATGGAGCTGTGGGGGCATTTGAAATGTTGGCCTGTATTCAACAATTAATGTTTTAAGCATCACTCGGATTTGCATGCATGTGAATAGGAGTGCTGAGACAATGGCAAAGCTCCAGTTTTACATACCCTCTAGCAGTTGAAAAAAAAATATACATACTCCACTAATCACTGTACACAACAATATATTACTGTTTGTCCCTGTGCTATTGAGGAGCTAGTAGCCTGCTTGATGGAATAATTTGTGACAAAAGAAGATTTATGTGCTATATAGGGGGGGAAGAGAGCATGGTCCCAGACAAATTAGGATTTAGAGGTCAGGGGTTCCCAGTCAGATTAGCACTATTTGGTACATGTGAAATAACACTCTAGTAGTGAATCTGGGGAAATTAGGAAGAGCCCATACTATTTAAATCGGTTAATGTGGAAATTGTGCTCAGGCACATATATAAATCATTGGAGATGAAGAAAGCATGTACCTCCACTGCAGTAAAGAAGTCCCTTTTGAGGATCATAGTAAATGCAATTTTTGCGAGGCATTGTTTGGTACCATTCCCCTTTCATCTAAGAACTACGGCTTCAATGGGGGTAACTAGAAAAGCTGTCAGGCTGCTTCCATGTGCAGCAGACACTTAGGGGGGTATTCAATTGTTGCTTTTAACGCGCTAAAACAAAAAAAAAAACGAGCGCTCGAAAAATATTACAGTTTATACGGTAATATGCGCGTAAATACCGTTAATACGGTAGTTTACTCGCTGAATTTCATGCTGCGAGATGAAATTTAGCGAGTAATTACCATATTAACGCTAATATTTTTAGAGCGCTCGTTTGAGAGCGTTAACGGCAACAATTGAATACCCCCCCTTAGGGGGGGAATTCAGTTCCCCCCGAATTAGTGCGATGTTAAAGCAATTACCGGTATTACGGTAATTTTAACCCGGTTGTCTGCTCGCAGCTCAGGCAGCTGCAAGCAAAAGGCCGGCATTGAAACTTTTGCAATAACGGTAATTAAGCTCATTATTACCGTAATAATGCGCAGGCTGCGTTACTTTTACCAGTAACGCGCCCAATTGAATTCCCCTCTTAGGGGTACGTTCAATTAGGCGCAATGTTCCGAGGAACATCACGTCTGCAAATTTTTACTGTTTATACGGTAAAAAGTAACGCTCACTTTTCCTTGCGTCTCTATGGGACGCGGACAAAAGTGAGCCGATATTTAGCTAAAAAAATTTGCTGCGGTCGTTCCGGGACACTACACAGCGATTTTTTTTACAATTGAATTTGCCCCTCAGTGTCTGATTTATTAAGGAATGTAAATACTCATACATGCCATATTTTGCTTTAAATTGCACTGTACATGCCCAGAAACATACTATATGCCAGTGAACGCAAGTGCATCCAATTCATATTCGAATGCAAAGGACACTTCCGACAGTCTACAATTTCTTAGCTAGAACAGGGGAGGGAGAGGGTGTATGCACATAGTCAAAGTACAGTAAGGGCGAGCCAAGGATGTGCGCATGCAACAGCGTCTGATTCAAGCTTTGGACATCTCGAAGGTACGTGATTTCCAGTCGTATCACTTGCACTAGCTACAGGGCTGGTGTAAGTGCCTCTTAGTTGTGTATGCATGCTAGAACATGTGTCTGTAATCAAGAGCAACTGTAAACATACATTTTATGTACAGTAGACATTAATAAAATCATGATGAATGTATTTCATGGGTGGGGGTGGAAATTACCGTTCTGCTTGAACTTTATATTCAACTTATGTATTGTACATAACCCACAGTGTGTTGTGTCTGTCTACACTTGTACTCAACAATAGTCACCACTCTAAACACATTGCCAGAATACACCCTTTTTTTACTTAACATGCTACCAAAACTCTTATCCATTCTCTCATCTCCTGTCTTGACTATTGCAACCTCCTGCTATCTGGCATTCCTGACACCCACATATCCACACTTCAATCCATCCTAAATGCTGCTGCAAGACTGATCTTCCTCTCTCACCGCTCCACATCTGCTGCACCACTTTGCAAATCCCTACACTGGCTCCCTGTGTCCTCCAGAATCAAATTCAAATTACTCATCCTTACCTACAAAGCCTTCAACAACACTACCCCTGCATACATCTCAAATCTCATATCAAAATACTCTCCCTCCCGCCCACTTAGGTCTACCTCTGACCTTTGCCTTATCTCTGGTAACCACATCTCACTCCCGCCTACAAGACTTCTCCCAAGCTGCTCCCCAATTATGGAATTCCTTACCACACTCAATCAGACTTTCCCACAGCCTTCAAATCTTTAGATGCTCTTTGAAAACCCATCTCTTTTTTTAGAGGTGACCTTATCCTCGATAACGCTATTCACATTAATACACTTTCACAACTGTCCCAATCTCGCTCCTCCTGTTACAGCTGTGCCCTCTTCCATTTAGAATGTAAGCTCTCTGATGAGCAGGGAACTTCATACCCTTTCTGTTCATGTCTGTATTTATTTTGTCTACCTTGTATGTCCATGTTTTATGTATGTACTGTTTCCCCTACTGTATGGCACTGTGGCGCCTTACAAATCTTCGATAATAATAATAATAGTAATTTCTTCAGATCCACTTCTAGTTCAATACGGGCATGCGTATGCCCGAATTATGTTCGTTTTTAAAAGAAAACGCACAAAATGTTTGTTTTGTGTGCCTTAATGAATCAGGCCCTCAGTCTACAATGATCTATCAATACTTCCTTTTGAAAAGTCTTTTGGTGATAAATTAGACACCAAAGGGCAGATTCAATTAGCTTCAAAGTGTCACCAGACATCTCTTCGATGTCTGGCTGCACACCTTGCCGACTAATATGGTACTAAAATCTCCCTTTATTTTCCCTCGCATGAAGGGGCATATTCAATTCTCGGCGGAAACGCCGAAAATCTTGCGGTCCACACGATAATCGTGCGCGGAAAAAACGTTAATACTGAGTCGCGAGCTGAAATCCAGCTTACTATTACCGTATTAACGGTAAAAGTTTTTCCGCGGCACGAAAAAAAACCAATTGAATATGCCCCGAAGAAAGAAAATAATTAATCTTTTGATTCTGCAACAGGTGATTAGATTTACCCCCAGAACAACTTGCAAATCATAGTGGGTAATTCAATTGGTCACAAGATTCTGCATGTCATTTAAACAGGACCAATCAAAGTACTCCATTAGAAGTGAGTGACTCACCCCGCAGCCTATTGCTGCAGTTGTGGTCATGTGACCGCCAGGATCTGTAAGTAATGTCCCAGGTGCCCAGCAGGCAGTTAGATCTGAATAATCAGTGTGACCCGAGTAACATGGCAGCATGTAACACTTTTGAGACAATAGAGCAGAATAGGTGTTACTACTGCATCCCAACAACCCGTTTAGGGATTGAGGTTCAAAGAGTGGAGATCAGGTCAAAATGATTATTGCCTGGCTTAGACACCACTAACACCTGTGTGTGGCAGGATCACAGAGCATTCATAAATATGGACACATACTATTCAAGATCAGTGGGGTCTCGAACATTGTTAGAAGAGGTTACAAGAAAGAATTTCATCATGTTTCCATGGAAACTTCTTTGTCAAATCCAGATCTTATTTAGCTTCAGTGAAATTGGAAACTTTACACATCAGTTTGCAAGTATTGCAGGAAGCTTGTGTGATGTCACTTGTTACCCCAGATCATATGGACACAGGCATTTATTCCAGACTCTCCTGGTTAGAAAATCCTCAGGAGACTCAATCACTTTGTCTTGGAGTCTAGAAAATAATTTCTCGCTGCAGTAAGCGAAGGGGATTTCTTGCATCCATAGATCTTTTAGATGACCTACTTTTAAATTGTTGCAGTTTATCACCAGAGATCCTCAGGTTCTGTGTCCTGGGACAACATTTCCAGTTCACTAGTCTTCCCTTAGGTATGGCAGCATCCCCTGAGAGCTTTCACCAATGTATTCATTACACGAGTAGCATTGGCATGGGTTCAGTATTATCATTATTCTAGTTCTATCCGGGCGACATCCTAGTGACAGGGAAGACAGAGCACATTGTCCAGTCCAGGATAATTCTAGTAATAGCCTGTCTGCAGGAGCAAGACTGGATTATAAACATGGCAACTAATGCTAAATCTCTATTTAGACTCACTGACTTAGCGGGATCATAGACAAATCTCTCTGGATCACACCATTCAGTTGACAAAAATCACCAAAGAGTCTTTAAAATGGTGACAGATTCCAAAACTAAAAGCAATAAGTGTGTCTCTTTTAAAACTAGACTGGATAACATGACAGACTCCAGTACCACAGGCTGTGGGCTCATCTCTTTCTGAATGTAACACAGATTACAGAATGAATATAACACATATTGTTCTTGAATTATGGGCAGTCTGAATTGCAATTCAGTCCTTTCATCCTCTCTTACAGGGAAATTGTTTTAAACTATTCTTAGACAAGCTGTAGTCACCTTCATAAGTTGCCAAGGAAGTACTAGGAGCAAAAGTAACAAAAGTCAGGTTATGGGCAGTTGCTCCAGGCACTTTATGTGGCAGGAAGACAGAATGTCATAGCTGTTTATTTCAGCTGAAAGCAAGTTCAATAGTCAATGAGGAGGAAACTTCTCAGAGGTGGCCTTGCTGGATACATTGCTGAAGGAGGAGTAGGGTGCAGGAAGAGCCAGTTTGGAGGGGAGGGTGAGGCAGGGTTCCAGGTAAACACACTGAAGAGAGGCCATGTTTGCTACAGAGCGGTCCCTAGGAGGTGACTTGAGCATGCTGCTAATCGAACTGAGTGAGTTTTCAACCATCGTAACCCCAGAATGATGGGATTAATTAATTGTGGTAGAGTCGGGAACCTAATCTACTCAGTGGAATACCAAGTTCCTTTATACTGGGTGCCCAGACTGAATAGTAACTTGGGAGAAAACAGCAAGTATTATATTTCAGCTCTACACATCTATCAGGAAAGAGTCATCTGTTTACAAATATATTCAAAATGGTTGGATAACCATTTGCTGTCAAGTTTAAAGATTGCTTTTTATATTATTTATTGTAATATTGACATTGCTACTCATATGGTACTGCTGGTATTCCACCCAAGACTTGGAACCGAGATCATCATTGTGTGGACTAATTTACTGCTATAACCTCAATGAAGAGCACTTTTATTTAATGTGATTTATACATGTATTAATTTGATGGTGATCAAATATGTAATTTTTGGATTTTAGGCATGCTAAATTGAATGTATTTATTGTTTTTCTTGTTGTATTGCCTTTTATTGCTATGTGTTGTGGATGAAAAATTTTGCATATGGATAATACCTATTGATATTTTTTTTAACTCTAGTCAGTTTGTTTATAATAGTTATTCTTCAATAAAAGTTTCAAAATATTATGAATTTAGCCTCACCTTGAATGACATTTAGTGTACAGTTAGAGTGCGCAAACAGATGACTAAGTGAATAGAAAGACTTATTAACCACTAAGTCCACTATTACACCGTAAGTGTATATATAGATCAGCGAGGTATATTAATTTAGAAACATACCACTGTGCGCCTATTTAATACCATTTTATGTTTACCTACAAGGGAGGGATGCCCTTAATGTAAGCTATATTTGCACCATTGGCAAAGTGTAGTCAAATTCCGTTCCAATTCAAGAAATCAGTAGAGCGCATCATAATCTTTTCTACAAGTAAACAGAGCTGTAGCCCTCAATTTTAACCAATTTTACCTAAAATACGAATAACTGAGACCTAGGGGTATATTTATTAAACTGTGGGATTGAAAAAGTGGAGATGTTGCCTATAGCAACCAATCAGATTCTAATTATCATTTATTTAGTACATTCTGCAAAATGACAGCTAGAATCTGATTGATTGCTATAGGCAACATTTACACTTTTCCAAACCGCAGTTTAGTAAATATACCCCCTAGTATGGGACTCCCAGTCATCATTGGGCTATTTATAAGAAGAGGGTCAAGACATCCTGTGACGGAGCATTAGAAGTATGGGAACACAGGGGTCTATGAAAGATAAAGTATTTGGGAGAATTTATGTGATTTACTCAAAGCAAATATAGATAGAATAAACAGCGCTGACTCTTGGTTTCAAAGCTGCCTATGTATGGAAACTCCTATCCACAACGGAGTATAGTAGAAAATACAATATTTTAAGACACAAATACCATACATAAAACGGCGCTTAAAAACAATACTGACTCTAAGTCAATAATCACACGTATTACAAGTATATAATACCCTTTCTAAAATAAACATGGAAGTCCAAATGTCACTCCGAAATAGAGCAGCAAATATAGACTCCACAATAAAAGTCACTTCAAAATATATGTGGATAAATTCTTCAAAACATCTCGGCGTCCCCTTAGGGAAATGCACTTACTAGATTATCGTAATTAAACAGCAAGGAATCTTTCCACGATGACAGCTTCACTCCGGAGCTCACTCCCCGATAATGGCACTGTTCTCCGAGCTTCACCGCTGTCTCCAGAACACAGTCTAAACGGACACGCTCACCAAATGGAGATAGGTCTCCCTAGGCTCAGCCTTGAGAAAGATTCAGTTGAATTGAAACGCATTCGCTGGGGAGTTTTATGGATCTGTACCTCTTACCGTGAATGCTGAGTCCAATGAATTGCAGGCGATTCTGTGGATAATTTGTTCTTGCATATTTAACATCTTATGCGGGTAAGGGTACAACCGAGAAAGAATCATATAAGTGATACTCTTTTATGTATGTGTCTGAAGTTTTCTGTTTTGAATAAATACATGCTTTTTAAAAAGATAATGCACTATTAGTGCTTTCCGTTTCTTCCACATATCATTTCTTCTCCATATCCTACCGCTGTGAGTGACAACATAATTAATGAAGATTGCGGTACTTATATATATATATTTGAGGAAATACAGACGAAAGAAGCGATTATAAGAAGGATCATACGGTCGGATACCAGCACTCACATATCGGAAGCTGTTGTGGTGTTGGCTGATTACTAATTGAGGGAGACCTATCTCCATTTGGTGAGCGTGTCCGTTTAGACTGTGTTCTGGAGACAGCGGTGAAGCTCGGAGAACAGTGCCATTATCGGGGAGTGAGCTCCGGAGTGAAGCTGTCATCGTGGAAAGATTCCTTGCTGTTTAATTACGATAATCTAGTAAGTGCATTTCCCTAAGGGGACGCCGAGATGTTTTGAAGAATTTATCCACATATATTTTGAAGTGACTTTTATTGTGGAGTCTATATTTGCTGCTCTATTTCGGAGTGACATTTGGACTTCCATGTTTATTTTAGAAAGGGTATTATATACTTGTAATATGTGTGATTATGTGATTTACTGTTCCTATATGCCCATATGTTTTCCATTGACACCAGGAACCAAATTTTATTTAAAAGTTGTTGTTCCATTTCTTGGCTACCAAGCATCTGGTTGCATTAAGAATTTGTACGGACAATTTCTCGGAGTGCTTGTCATGAACATCTAATGTGGAGCCTAGAAGAAAGGACCAAGGGCGTTTAGATATCTAAACATGAGTAATATCACTGATTAGAGAGACCACAACATCCCAAAACAGCAATTTTTGGGCAGGACCACCAGATGTGGAGGAAGGACCCCCGTTCCCACAGCTCCTCCAACACAGGTCAGAGGTGGTTCTGTATATCATTTTTAGCCTGATTGGAACCAGATACCTTTGGAAATATATTTTATAAGCAATTTTCTTCACAAGGGAGGAAATAGAGGTTTTGGAGATCCCTTCTCTAATCATAGTCCAGTTGTCCTCATCTGTATACACAGGAGAGTAACAGGCTGCAGGGTGATGAAGCAATTAAGTCCTGATGAGCTGGAAGCCCTGGAGCAGTATCGGAGGTGATGCTCAACGATCTGCGGAGTACCAGCAGCATCTTGATTGCGGAAGTGATACAAAAGTACACAGGAGAGCAACAGGCTGAAGGATGGTGAAGCGCTGATGTCCTGATGAGCTGGATGCCCTGGAGCAGGATCAGAGGAGATGCGCAATGATCT
The DNA here is from genome assembly GCF_038048845.1 of Mixophyes fleayi. Classification (NCBI taxonomy): domain Eukaryota; kingdom Metazoa; phylum Chordata; class Amphibia; order Anura; family Limnodynastidae; genus Mixophyes; species Mixophyes fleayi. The sequence continues at coordinate 57,802,471 of NC_134409.1, forward strand.
GCAATGTGGTTGCTAAATACAAGGAATAACGAGGTGGAAGCAATAAACAGGAGCCAGAGGAGGAGATGTCCTAACAGGTAAGAAGACCTGAAGATCTGGCACCTTAGTAGGGAGGCAGGTGCTTTAAATAGACAGGGCTGACAGGCAATTAGACAATCAAATGAACGCAGGAAGTTTTGAAAAGACCAGGGGGTAAATACATGAAGCTCCGATTTCTGCAAGTCGAAGGAAATCGTCGAGTTTGCAGGGGAAATTTAAAGCGGCGATAGCTTGTAAAGGCAAGTTTGCCTTTACAAGCCATCGCAGACCAAAATTAATGGTTCTAAACAAATATGAACCGCACTGGTTAAGTCTTCACAGGTACACTGATGACACATTTATTAATATGTAAATAATTGTATATATTTTTTGTATCTTTATTTATAATTGCCACCAGGAACGGTGCACTCACACAGTGTTTTTAGTAAATATCACAAAAAAGGGAGGAAGAAACTGTTATGAGGCACTCATAGGTGTCACAAATCGGGATCTTAGCCGCACTTACCTCATCCGCCGCTGTCATATCACGGCTACCTGGGTCCCTTCTGGTCATCTGCAGCATTCCCGTTCTCCACACCTTCATTTGTAAACAAACACATACTGTCTGTCCTGCAGCATGGGCGCGGCCATCTTGGATGCAGTCAGGTGATCATTCCAAACCAACCAGATTCAGAAGCTGTGATCACATGAACTGATCAGCCAATAGTTGTTTGGGACATCCTATTTAAACCTTCTGCTGTGATCTGTTCATTGCCAGAACAACACACTTCTCTCCAGAGGATAGTTCTTGGCTCCAGTGTTCCTGACTGCATTACAAGTGCAGTAATCCTGTCTGCACTCCTAAGTGCAGTGTTCCTGACTGCATTACAAGTGCAGTGTTCCTGACTGCATTACAAGTGCAGTGTTCCTGTCTACATTTCCAGACTGCTAATTCCCCTGCTATATTCTACAGTCAGCACGAACATGAGCAAGAAGTTCATCCAGGCTGCTAAGTTCTGTTTCACTCCTGCTCCAGCTAGTCCCAAGGGTCCCGAATCGGATCAAGAAATTCAGACGACCGTGACAGTTTGTTCTGGCCCAATGGATCCGCTAGGGGAACATACCCCGAGGGAGGACTCTGTCCAAATATTAGCTGAACGCATTGAGAGACAAGAAACTAACCAGGGGCAAATTTTGAGATTGCTGCAGGATGTTTCTACACGTATGGATACCTTGCAGTTATTCCGCAGTCAACCATCCCATACTCCGCCTGAGCCAGTAATACCTGCTTCACTACTTACTTCATCCAGACTCCATCTTCCCACGCCAGCTAAATACAATGGCGATCCGAAGAATTGCCGCGGGTTTCTCAACCAATGTAGTATACACTTTGAATTACAACCCGGAAATTTCCCCACTGCACGTACCAAAACTGCTTATATTGTTTCGCTACTATCAGGGCAAGCTCTGGCATGGGCATCACCGCTCTGGGAAAAATCTGACCCAATTTTATTTGACATTGATAGCTTCCTGTCTACCTTCCGCAGAATATTCGACGAGCCTGGAAGAACAACGTCAGCCGCTTTAGATATTCTGCGCCTTCGGCAAGGGCAGCAGTCTGTGGGCCAATATGCCGTTCAATTTCAAACACTTTCCTCTGAACTATCTTGGAATAATGATGCTCTTGTTGCGGTTTTCTGGCAGGGCCTGTCTGACCACATTAAGGATGTATTAGCGTCTCGGGACTTACCTACAACGCTAGACCAATTGATTACCACCTGCAATCGGGTTGATCTTCGGTTCAGAGAAAGAACTCTAGAAAAGAGGAAGCTGAAACACCCCAAGTTCCACCCTATTCAACGGGTCCGTGTACCGTCTCCTTTCCCTGAAGGACCCATGCAATTAGGCAAAGCACGTCTTTTACCCACCGAGCGAGAACGGCGAGTTAGAGAGAAACTTTGCTTATACTGTGCCAGTTCCGGACATCTGTTACATCATTGTCCTCGTAAGCCGGGTAAACACAACCTCCTAGCTGACAATGAGGAAGTGAGCCTAGGAGTGGCTCTTCGCTCCCCACAAGGCAAGGACTGTATTATCCCAGTCACTCTGAAACACGCTCAAGGCTCCCAATACATTTCAGCCCTGCTGGATTCTGGAGCAGCTGGGAATTTCATGTCTGCCAGATTAGCTGCTGAACTAGCCATTCCACTAGAGAAAATTCCAGTGACCATCTTTCTCTCTGCGGTTGACGGTAGCCGTATTCCAGGGGGTACCATTACGCATCAGACTTCTCCAGTGACGCTCCAAATAGGAGTTCTGCATTCCGAGTCTCTTACCTTTTTGGTCATCCCAGAAGCCACTAGCCCTGTGGTTCTCGGGTTTCCATGGCTTCAAACGCATAACCCCCATATTGACTGGTCGACTCCACAAATCCTGGCGTGGGCTCCAACTTGTTTCGGGTCCTGTTTACAACGTGTTCTTCCACATTGCTCCACCTCTGATAAGGACGTTTTGCCAGTTCCTTCTGCCTACCAAGAGTTCACAGACGTTTTCAGTAAGCAGGCCGCTGAAACTCTACCACCTCATCGGGATTGGGACTGTCCCATTGATCTTGTTCCGGGTAAAACCCCACCGCGTGGCAGAGTCTACCCCCTTTCTATCCCTGAGACAAAATCTATGTCTGAATATGTAAAAGAGAACTTGGAAAGGGGCTTTATTCGCCCATCCTCTTCACTGGCAGGAGCCGGGTTCTTTTTTGTAAAAAAAAAAGATGGTGGATTACGTCCCTGCATCGATTACCGAGGTCTCAACGACATTACCATCAAGAACCGGTATCCTCTGCCCCTCATCACAGAGTTATTTGACAGAGTCAAAGGTGCGCATATATTTACGAAGTTGGATCTCCGCGGGGCCTACAATTTGATCCGTATCAGGCGTGGCGATGAATGGAAAACCGCCTTTAACACCAGGGATGGGCACTACGAATATCTTGTCATGCCATTCGGTCTGAGCAATGCCCCAGCGGTTTTTCAGAATTTCATAAACGAAATCTTTCGGGACTTACTGTACCATACTATTGTGGTATATTTGGACGATATCCTTGTTTTCTCCTCTGATATCCAGTCCCATCGCAGACATGTTAAAGAGGTCCTCAGCCGTCTCAGAAGGAATAAACTGTATTGCAAGCTTGAAAAATGCACCTTCGAAGTTGAATCCATTCCATTCTTGGGGTATATCATCTCGGGCACCGGTCTCCGTATGGACCCAGAGAAGGTGCAAGCTATTCTTAACTGGCCTCAACCATCTACACTAAAGGCAGTACAGCGATTTCTGGGATTTGCTAACTACTATCGAAAATTTATTCGTGGCTACTCTACTGTAGTAGCACCACTCACCGCCCTCACCAAAAAAGGAGCTAATCCTGCCAAGTGGTCTGAAGAAGCCCAATCTGCTTTTCAACTTCTGAAACAAGCATTTATTTCTGCTCCCATACTGAGGCAACCAGATTTAACCTGTCCATTCTACTTGGAAGTTGATGCCTCATCTGTCGGAGTAGGGGCAGTTCTCTCCCAAAAACCAGCTCATGAGCAATGGCATCCCTGCGGGTTCTTCTCCCGAAAATTTTTACCAGCTGAACGAAATTATGCCATAGGGGACAAAGAGCTGCTTGCCATCAAATTGGCGCTTGAAGAGTGGAGACATTTACTTGAGGGAGCTCGTTATCCTGTCACAATATACACGGATCACAAGAATCTGCTCTACCTTAAAACTGCACAGTGCATGAATCCACGTCAGGCCCGATGGGCACTATTCTTTTCTCGATTTGATATCCATGTCACCTTCCGTCCCGGTTCCAAAAATCGCAAGGCCGATGCTCTGTCACGTTCTATGGTAAAAGAAGAAGATTCCATCATTGTGGATCCACGGCCTATTATCAGCCCACTCAGCATCGCAGTCAGTAGACCCGACAATACACCTCCCCAGGGGAAAACTTTTGTTCCTGAGAATCTGCGGAAAAAATTGCTCCAATGGGCACATTGTTCCAGATTTGCCGGTCATGCTGGCATCCGCAAAACTCAATCTTTCATATTGAGAAGCTACTGGTGGCCTACGCTTCATCAGGAAGTTCAGCAATTTGTTTCCGCATGTGGCAGCTGTGCCCAACATAAAAGTTCAAGACAATCTTCAGCTGGTCAACTTTTGCCTCTGCCTATTCCCACCAAACCCTGGACCCATATTTCTATGGACTTTGTTTCCGATTTGCCCAATTCTAATAATTTCAATACCATCTGGGTCATCGTTGACCGATTCTCTAAAATGGCGCATTTTGTTCCTCTCCGTGGACTCCCATCAGCACCTATCCTGGCTCAGCAATTTATAAAGGAGATCTTCCGTTTGCATGGGTGTCCTGAAGAAATCGTCTCAGATAGAGGAGTTCAGTTTGTGGCGAAATTCTGGAGATCCTTGTGCCAAGCACTACAGATCAAACTAAACTTCTCTTCGGCCTATCATCCCCAATCCAACGGGCAAACGGAAAGAGTTAATCAAGACCTAGAAACATTTCTCCGTTTGTACATATCCTCTTCTCAAGACGACTGGGTAGATCTGCTTCCTTGGGCAGAATTTGCTCATAATAATCATTATCACGAATCCTCTGCTTCCACTCCATTTCATACGGTCTATGGCCTACACCCCAGGGTACCCTTGTTTACTCCACTTCCTACAGCCTCGGTACCTGCCTCTGAAGTTTTCCTAAAGAATTTTTCAGGCCACTGGCGCCAGGTACGGGAATCTCTACTTAAAGCGTCCCAACGCTACAAAATTCAGGCCGACAAAAAGCGATGAGCCATTCCAAGCTTGAAACCCGGAGACAGAGTCTGGCTGTCTACTCGCAATCTACGCCTCAGAGTTCCATCTATGAAATTCGCTCCTCGCTTTATTGGACCGTTTAACATCTCCCGAGTCATCAATCCAGTGTCCTACAAATTACATCTACCATCTTACCTCAGGGTACCCAACACCTTCCATATCTCTCTCTTGAAACCACTGGTGCTAAATCGGTTTTATACACCCAAACTGGTTTCTCCTGAAGTGCAGACTGAACATGGTGACGAATATGAAATTAAAGAGATCTTGGACTCTCGGTTTCGACATAAAACCTTACAATATCTAGTCGACTGGAAAGGCTATGGTCCAGAAGAGAGGGCCTGGATCAAAGCTTCTGATGTTCACGCTCCATCTCTCATCAAAAAATTTCACCGCAAGTTTCCAACTAAGCCCCAATCTAAGTGTCCAGTGGCCACTCGTAAGGGAGGGGGTACTGTCACAAATCGGGATCTTAGCCGCACTTACCTCATCCGCCGCTGTCATATCACGGCTACCTGGGTCCCTTCTGGTCATCTGCAGCATTCCCGTTCTCCACACCTTCATTTGTAAACAAACACATACTGTCTGTCCTGCAGCATGGGCGCGGCCATCTTGGATGCAGTCAGGTGATCATTCCAAACCAACCAGATTCAGAAGCTGTGATCACATGAACTGATCAGCCAATAGTTGTTTGGGACATCCTATTTAAACCTTCTGCTGTGATCTGTTCATTGCCAGAACAACACACTTCTCTCCAGAGGATAGTTCTTGGCTCCAGTGTTCCTGACTGTATTACAAGTGCAGTAATCCTGTCTGCACTCCTAAGTGCAGTGTTCCTGACTGCATTACAAGTGCAGTGTTCCTGACTGCATTACAAGTGCAGTGTTCCTGTCTACATTTCCAGACTGCTAATTCCCCTGCTATATTCTACAATCAGCACGAACATGAGCAAGAAGTTCATCCAGGCTGCTAAGTTCTGTTTCACTCCTGCTCCAGCTAGTCCCAAGGGTCCCGAATCGGATCAAGAAATTCAGACGACCGTGACAATAGGACTCTCAGAAAGAATGGTGTTAAAATATAACTTTTATTATTCACTATTAAAAAAAGAGAGAAAATGTATATAATCATATCAATAATATGGTTCTCAATGAGAATAGAGTTAAGCAGCGAAATATTAAAAATGAAATAAAGGGAGGACTAATAATACAAACAAAAAGTAATATAAAATAGCAGTTTGACTGCTAGTCTGTGTTGCTGCCTATGAATCCCCTATTAAATGTGATATACATATGTCCACATATAGGGATGAATGGTTGTTGACCAGTGTATTTAGAGACTCCTAATATTGTATTAAAATGGATAATAATTATAATGAATGAGTCTATATAAAGTAATCCCATAACGTTAATACTCTCGAGTCACGGAGATACACACTGTATGAAATTGGTGCCCTTGATACTGTAATCAAAATGTCGCCTATATATGCTCATGAATACAGTATCAGTCCTACGAATGGAACGTTATGGCTGAGTTGATGTTTTGTATATCTGGTGTATACCTTGATCATACAGCCACAGCCAGAGTAGTCACAATTCACTTTCATTGGCATCCAGCATTAGAAAATAGTAAGCAAGAGTATCTAGAGAATCGTTAATCCTGAGTCTATATAGCCCTCATTATAACATCCTCGCAATTACTCTATAAAATGCTGCAATATGAATTATTTCACAGACATAAGTGTCAATGTAATAGTTGCATAATAGGTTAATTAACCATACTGCATTCTAAGGTGCCCTGTTATTATAGAGAGAATCATGACCTGTATATCGATTGAGAGAGAGACTACTGAAGTAATAATCGGAATTAATGGTAGTAATTGGAAGTATCAACCCTTTCACACGTTAGGTGTGTGCATGCAACAGTACTGGTGCATGCACCAGTACTGGTGAATCTATTACTATATCTACACATGAATACACATGAATCTATTACTTGAAGAAAAAAAAATAAGGAACAAACCCTTTTATACTACGCTATAACAAATGGTTACAGTAACTAGCAGCGGCACAAGGTGAAGAGTGGATCAAAAAATCAAACATTCGGAGATGCCGTGCTGGTCGATCCAGTGGCGACTCACACTGCAGAGTGCCACCACCATATTGTCTTCCTGGATGCAACATATTGCTAGACATCCTGGACATTTCCTCCTGTTTAGCCAGAGAAGGGCTCTTCGGGGGGGTGCAACTTTAGCATGGCTTTGATTGGCTCCCTATCCTTTATAATATAAGGGGACCTGTGCTCACTGCCAGTGATAGTGTCCATGCTGCTGATACTGTATGCTGTATTCCTGGCTCATGATCAGTTTCTGGATTTTTCTGTTTTCTGGCCGTCTTGAACTTTGGCTTAATTTACGGGATTTCCTTGCTCGCTGTGAGTACCCATATGTCCCAACCAATTAAGTTAATAGAGTGTGGCGTACCTTTTATCCACATCCATAGCCTTAGTGCAAGCTGGGAAAATAGAAGTAAGTACCATGGTTGTCCAGTCCAATGACTCCTTTGCTTTTAGACAATCAGGGACGTGGTGCAGATTACAACTGAGGCAAGGATGTGCAAGGCCACATGGTGACACGTGGCTATTAGGTACTATTTTATATTTCATCATTATTTAACAATAACCTTTTGTCGTCCTATACACTGTAGTCAGAAATGGTAGGTCTACCACCTATACAGAATATTAAAACTCTTTCAATATGGTGCATGTTACAATGCAAAGGAAATTAGTTTATTATTTTGCACGTAAGGCTGCTTTTCATGTAGCATACAAATACTTGATAGCTTTATTTTTATACTGACATTTAAAGGTGATCTAGGACATGCCCTACCCCAACTATAAATCCGTCCCCACATTTTAAATTTACCTGCTCCTCCAATACAACATGGTTTTTGCCAGGGTGCAAATTTACTCCTTTTTTATCTTTGCTTTAATGATTCAGGCCCATAAACTAAATTGTCAAATAGTGTACCATTACAACAGCAACATATCATGTTGCTGTTGAACATTTGTATGTTTGGTATTTCATTTCTCAATGCATCCCCTTTTCACCCTTGGCTCCTCACTCCTCTTTTAAACCCATACGCGGAGCAGGAATTTGCATACAACACAGTGCATACGGTCTGGTGGCAGTATTATGATCCTAGCCTTTGCTAATACTTAAAAATTTGTAGGATAATGTCCTAACATATAAAGTTACTAAAGACATTACTCATTTATACCTTGGACAATGATTTGAAATCACTTGAAAATTAACATGACCTGTACTAGGGATGCAGAGCACAATATATGAATTAGTGGTCCACATTGATTACATTACCCTTTTTGTCACCTCAGTCAGCGTTCGACGAATTGGAGCCACGGCATTAGCCTGCGTGATAATATCCGCCCATATCCGGCCTTTGGGCGGGGCGGAGAGCTGCCAGGTGGTAGAGTGCAGCCTCTCCACCACAAACTGCCCGAAACCTACACCTCTCGGTGTGACATTTAGCTCCCTCCACTTCTATGAGGGTAAAAAGGCAGTCTTTAGTAACAATACTTAAATGGGCTGTAAATTGTCTCACATAGGGCCTGGTACTCACCAGTATGGCACAAGTTTAAATCCATGTTTGGAATTAAAAATCTGAATCCAAATTTTCAATTCATAAATCACAAAATGGTAGGAGTGAATGATTGTCTCTACAGCTCTTATATAGGGTATGCATGTGCATTCTCCTGCAATTGTTTGTGTATGACGCTCCTATTTGTCTGTATGCGGATTATAATTTAAATTAATTGACAGTTGAGTCAGCCATCATACATGTGGTATTGAAGGGATCCATGAATGACGTGCATACGCTTATACATGCAGTGAGAACCAATCAGTATGCAGTATGTTGAAAGGTCTCATTCACTTGCAAACATGCAGTCAGCCACCTTCTCTCGTTCCGGGCTGCAGATTTTCAATGCAATAATGGATTGTTGCTTTTGACCCGCAGCTTGGTATGTGACGAATGAGGAGAAATTGGAATGGCTACTGGGCAGTCCTCAGGCACCTGAGGTTAGAAATAGGTACAGGGCAGTCCGAAGGCGCCTGCGGTTAGAATTAGCCCATAGGTGCTCCATTGTGCAGGTCCAGCAGCAATGGATTCAGGAGGAGACAGACCGAGCCCCTCGCACATCTGAGGACTGAGATTGAGAGGTGTAAGTTCTTAATTAATGGTACTTTTTAATATAAAATAATCTTATTGTTATATATCTGGCCCATTACAAAGCAAGGTGGCTTCTAATAAACTTCATTGGGCAAAGTACAACACTTGCTATGTAATAGTGATGTTTATGACTCAGTGTTTGATTAATATAAACCTTCCAGAACAAGGCCATATGAAAGTGTTTTAAAGGTGTGTTTCTTTGCCCAGTGATGGTCCATGTATGTGTGTGTGCGTGTGTGTGTATGTGTCTATATACATACATATATATATATATATATATATATATATTTATATATATATATATATTTTAAAAACACACAGATAGATACAATGGGTGCTCTACTTAATAATCCGGTTAGAAGTTCATCAATGTATAGAAAACACTCCACATTTAAAGGTGGCTGCCTCTCTCCCAAAGAGCCGGGTGGTAAGTCCAGATAAATTGGCACACAAAGAAAAAGAAGAAGGGATGGGCGCCTAATAGTGTATGCCTCCCAGTTCTATTCCTACATGCATTCCCAGCTGAAGAAGAGATCCTCTAGACTTCAAGCACCTGAGCCACAGTTCATATCCCTCGTTCTGGAAAGCCCCATAATCGACTTCCCCCACCCCCAGTTATAAGATGGAGATTTAAAAAAAAAAAAATCAATTATTTATTAAATTTACTCCATCAAAACTATTCATTTTCAAACTTTAATCACATTGTTTAAAAGTAAAATAAAAAAAAATTGTTAATATTTACATTTTGTGTATGTGTTTGATTAATGTTTGATAAATGCAAATAAAATGTGTTAAGGTTTTTAAAAGATAAAAGGTGTTCCCCCGCCTCTCAAACAGCTTAACCAACCCTAGTGCTGCTAGCCTGGGGGACAAAAAGCGTGAGGTCCCCCTGAATTTACTATTACCAGCACTAGGCTTTGTCAGCATGGGCTGGTGGCACTTTAGCAGGAAAGCCTAGAGAGTGGAGTCCCCTCTCCATAATGTCAAACCAGCCCAAGGCTGGTCAGCACAGGGCTGGATTCTCTGGGGAGATCAGGAACCACAAATGCCAGCATCCCACTGGGACTTGTAGTGCACCAAAGAAAAATGTACATAAAACAAACGGGTAAAAAGAATTGTATCCGAATTAAAAACACCCCTATACTACCCTGATTCACCCTATTTATTGCTCACCTACATCCAAGTGTCTTCATCCATAATAGATTCATGGAATTTCTGCAAAATAAAATTCCTGGTAGACTACGCAAAACTGGTTCCTAAGAGCTCCGCTGCAAAGTGAACTCTTAAGCGTCAATGATCCTATTTATAACATGGGGATTTCCCATAGCTCACAATACAAATGCATAGCATAATCAAACGTACGTGTAGTTTTTACACCACATAAATGACTGCTACACAATTTATCAAGCAACGGATCTGTTCCTTGTTGACTTTGGGCATGCGCAGAGCTGAAGTACGTGCGTTCTAGGACAAATGAACATTGCGCTCAGTATGCGTCCCTTGATGAATCAGGCACTTTATGTTTAGTATATGCAGGACTAGCTATAGGTTTTTTATGTTTATTTTGCTTACCTGGAAGCTGTAAATTACTTCTATCCACAAATAAAACTGGCTGCAGTCAGTTTATTTGAATCATATGGCTGAGGACAAAATAATAGAAATGCCTGCAAACAAAGGAAAATAATTGCCTTCAAAGCAAAGGTTCTCAGAGGTCTGCTTCATACTGTAGCTACATAAAGCGACTGAGCTGGATTATAATGAAGTACATTAATATCAAATAAAAATTGCATACACTCATTTGTACTGTTTGTTTCTCATGTTAATAATACTGCTCAGTTTTGAGAGCTTGTTTATAGACATATTTACTGGGACAATGCTTATAAATGCATGAAAATTAACACATGGCTTCTGCATATGTATTTTTAATGCATTTTTCATGCATAGAGTTTTTTCCATGGCACAGGTAATGTGCATGTGTGCACATGTAAAATAGAACCTGTGGTATTCGGAAATCTTAAACACAGCACTAGGTAGTGGCGTGAACTACACAGTTGACAGCTAATTTTTCTTGATGCACTCTCCATGCATTTTTCAATAGATGTGAATGAGCCCTATGGAAATGATTTCCCACTTTTATTCCATTTACTCCAAATACAAAACTATTGTAACACCTGGACCCAGTGCTCTCCTGTCCATGGAGGTTGGGTCCCCAGAGTATAGATAGAGGGGATGAAGAGGCGCTGACTGAAGGAAGTTCAATGCTTCCTCGTGCATTGGAAACTGCACTTCCCAGCTTGACCAAGAAGTAGGAAGTAAATTCAGAGCCCACCAGTTGCAGAGAGATTTGCACCAGCAGAGAGTGGCAGTGAGATAGGGCAACGCAATTACCGGGAGACTGAAGGCAATGAGGAGGGCTATAAACACCTTTGAAAGAGCTGCAGTCTAGCAGAGAAAGCTGGAAAGCTGTGTCTTGCAGAGAGAGCTTTCAGTTTTAAAGAGAAAGCTGCTAGTTTTGCCTGAAGATCTGATAAGTTACTAGAGAGGGCTGCCAGACACAGAGAGGGAACTTCCATTGCCAGAGAGATAGTTGCCAGTGGTTGAGTGCAGGCTATATTTACTCAAAGAATTTAATCAGCACCGGCAAGGATCAACCTCTATTCAATATATTCATATATATTCATATAGTTCTTATCCTATGCATTGAGGTCAGCTTTGATATTGGTTAGGAAAGGTAGTGGCTTGAAAAGCTGGTGATAATGCTTGAAGTCTCCCAGGTATTTAAGCTTGCGGAACCGACATCTAAAGGCAAAATTTGCCTATAGGTTAGCTTTTTTATGGAACTTAAAATCTAAAAGTTCAGGTTTTTTTCTGTATTAATTTTGTATCCTGATAAAGAGTCATAAGACTCTACTTCTTGCAAGAGATTTGGAAGGGGCATTTATGGTTCAGTGATGCATAATAACACATCATCTGCATATAAGGAAATTTTATGCATCAAAGTTCAAAAGCAGACACCCTGGGGTTTGAGAAAATTTTAATGGCTGATGACTCGATCACTAGCACAAATATTATGGGCATGACAAGGTAATATTATCTTACAGTTTTAATGGGATGCATTTTGCATCTTCAGCAAAGAAGCTCATTTGAAGGCGCATTTACCCAATGTAGATGAAAACTTCAAGTGTAGGAATGTGACTTATGTAATAAAGGAAGTCAAGATCTCTCACTCTCATGATTAATTTAAGCAATAACTGAGGCTGAACCAAGCAGTATTTTGGGGAAACTCTGAAAATAATTATTTATTAAAGACATAGAACTTTGATGTGATGGTTAATCTTTTGCACAGTGCACCTCTTAAGATTTTACTGTCTCCCTGCAAACCTTGGCACACGTCCAGTTTGCAGAGGTGCCTCCATCTTCATTACCTACAATACTAGCTAGTCAGCTCTGATTGGCTTGTTGTGTATTGACCCCTCCAGCTGATAGTACTTCATTAGCACCATTGCTGTATTATATCAAGTTACATCCAGATATTTGGATTACATGCAAGATTTTTATTCAGCATTCTTCATTTATTTATAAGGCGACTCCAGGGAAAGGAAAGTAAGCTTGCACCTTGAAGCGTAGAGGGTTGTTCATATAGGTGCACAGTTTTGTAGTACTCATGTATGGCTTCATTTACAGTTGGGCATACATCAGTATTTCTGGCATAAATATATGCATTTTCATACTGAGCATGCGCACCAGAATGTGTCCATATCTAGATTTATTCAAGATCTTAGACTTGTGGCCCTTTATACCTGAAGAGGCATAAGAGGGGCAGCCAAGCATAAGTTGAGTACAATAAAGGCTTGTTCACATAATTGTAGCACACACCATGGAAGTGTGATCTAATGAGACTTGAATGAATCCCCAGATACCATTATTAGGAGGTTTATCTTTTGTGGGTATTGGAGGCTTAGTATAAAGATGATCACACCTGCAGCACTAGCTAGCCGCCTCTGATTGGCTGGTTGCACATTGACCTCTCCAGCTGACAGTACTTCATTAGCATCGCTGCTGTTTTATATCAAATTACATCCAGATATTTGGATTACTTGGAAGTAATTCTTCATCACCAACATACACCGCTTCCTCTCTCCACTTGCCTCTTTCTCCAGTATTCAAATCAAAAACCCTCCCTGCTAAGTCCCACTCTTTGTAAGTGCCAAATTAATCCCTGCCCCTATACAATTTATGCTGTTTCAATCTCACCCTCATGTTCATATGTGAAACCACCATCAACCTCTAAACTTTTATGCAATGACAGCAACGCTAGTTATATTATAAATATACTTTTGTAACATTCTGTGCTTATTTTCTTTGCACACTAATTTCCACCAAGCCATTTACCACTTTTTCTATTTATATAACCAGGTTTAATGTTATTTATGTGCTTTAGAAATATCCCAACGTTAAGCTAATGTGTTGAAGCAGTTATTTGGGAAATCATAGATTACTGTATATTATGTTTGAATCCTAATCTTATATGGTGCATTGCTACCAGTGATGAGAACTAATCCCTGCTCAAAATCATTAGTATGTAAAATGTCTGTACTGTATGCTCTCTGGTTGGCATGATAGAGCTCTGCAATCATTGAAAGCCAGGGAAGTAATGAGCTGGACATGTCAAGTATTTGCCCATTTGTCAAGTCAAATCTAGTCCTTATTGGTGGGCTCAGTGTAATTCACTCCTATCCAGATTGGCGAGCCTGCTCAAACATCCACTAGGATTGGCACAGTATTTCAAGTGCTTATTTGAAATTTTGTCAGGGATGAATGCCAACTTGCACTTTGAAACAGTTCATACTAGGAGTTACAGCTCCTGTTGGGCTAGTATGGAATCTTGCTAGACTTGGATCTTCAAACTCTCCACAAAAAATTTCACTTTGTGCACCTGCCAAAAGCTGAAACAGAATATGTCCCTACCCTACTGTTGAAGGTCTGAATGTGTGGCTCTGATGGATCATTGCCCCATGGGAAACAGTGAATATAGCTCCTTTTGCTACTTGTCTTATTTGTATCCTGTGTGCTCTCCCATTTATATAAAAGAAAAATAAGGTACATTATTTTTCCATTTGTTTGCTCAAGTGATTCCAAATTTATAGAGGTACCAGTTATCCTCATTAAGCACATAAGGCTGCCTTTGTGCTGACCAGTTAGCGCCGGGTGGGCAAAAGTGCAAAACATAAGCCAGGTGTCATTATTCCAGCCTGACACAGAGGAACAGGAGTCAGCAGATCACAGCACATAGTAGAATATGTGCAGGGCGTGCTCTAATTAATTTAAATAATGAAACATGTTCTTCCCAATGTTCGCCAATAAGGGGTGTGTTTAATTTAAATACAAGGTCAGCCTGAACTCAGTGGGGGGTGCCGCATGGAAAAATAAAAACACTAAATGAGTACAGTGATGTCACTGCCTCCCAAAACATTAAGCCAAAACTGTACGGCTAGGACACTCATAGCTCTGCCTGCAGGGACCTAGAACCTCTACTTTGTGCTGTGGAGGTCCCAGACACACACAGAAAACTTGCAATTGCAAGACTTTGTTCACTAGGCCGACTACTGGCATATTGCCATGTGACAGGAGTTGGAGGCAAATATGCCCAGAACCTCAATGTTTAGACAATTCTCCCAGGGGCCCAGTTGCAATTGTGGCTACCATGAGCCCTGGTTCTACACTACTGGACATTGGTATGTTATGCAAAAATAAATAACATGGCAGATGTGTCACAATTTGTGTCATCGAAAAGGCTGGAAACATCCAGTGTACATGATCACTGGTGAAAATAGCCCACAAATTAAAAATGTTTCCTAAAGGCAACAGATGAGGAGCTCTCACTTGGTCTCAGCGTGAATATATACTTGAGCTCTTTCATCTTCAATAGGGAGATTGGCATTTTTAAAGGCTGAACAATAATTCAATCCCCTTTGTAGTCACGTATTCCTATTGCTCCCTGCCATAACTTCCGCTGGATTTGAGCCCCACACTGTCTGACGCACTCGCCGCAGCCCATTTTGGATGTGGAGGTCATGGCAGTATGCAGTCAGTGAGACTAAGATGCATCCGACGTTGAGGCCACCCTTGAAGCAACACGGACCTGACACATGGTCCGTTTGTCGGCCCTGTTTTCACCTCGCAGCATCCTAAACTATTGTAACCCTGAAGCCATTGGGAGAGCTATTTAGACAAGGCTGCTACTACCAAAATGGGTAAAACTAGACACATCCAACCTGGTACCAAATCCCAAAAGAGTAGTCTGTCCTTTACAGCTTCTCCATCCCTCTCCCTTGATAGAGATGACATTATGCCCTACCATACTGACTGACACTTATGTGGCTAGAGAAATGTCCCTTATCATTATGCCATTACTTGGGGGGAAAAAACTTGGGGAAATGCATCTATGCAAGCATCTATAGCCTCAATAGTTTCTCGTTTGGACTCTAATGATAAACAAATTTCTGACCTTGAACAACGAGACAGTGACATTGAGGACTCTCACACTGAATCTTTTAATATAATCCCCTCTCAAAAGAAAACCATACACTCTCTGACGGCCACCCTAATCATCGATTTATTGGGCTTCCAGAATCCAGTAAGGGTCCAGAGCTTATTGATCTATTACAGGATGAGATCCCTAAAACCCTGATCATCAAAAAAGCGGATTAC
This sequence comes from Mixophyes fleayi, assembly GCF_038048845.1. NCBI lineage: Eukaryota > Metazoa > Chordata > Amphibia > Anura > Limnodynastidae > Mixophyes > Mixophyes fleayi. Next base: position 57,818,310 of record NC_134409.1, read on the forward strand.
ACCATAATTACACCACAGGTAAGACCCTGATAGAAGAGCTGATGGTGACAGACTGAGGGCGATCATTGCCTGAATTTTCAAGACAAGGAAGACATTCTAAGGGCCTATAGAAAGTGTAAAAATGTCTTGCTTCACAATCACAAACTCATGATTTTTCAGGACTTCGCTCTACAGGTCTCCCAAAAGCGTAGAAAGTGCACCTTATATGCAAATACCTATTCGACAATCACATTCGTTTTACCCTATTGTTTCCGGGAAAGCTTAAAATTACCCATGCAGGTAGTAGTTCTATGTTTGATGGGGTAGATAAAGCCAGAGATTTTATTCAACATCTGAACCGGGATGACTGATTCACTAGGTCACCACTTTCATTTTTATTCCCACATTTGTACGTAATTATGTTTTCTCACACTAGGTGTTAAGGCTCCATACGTCTAATACTCTTTGTTATTTAAGTTCTCATATTACATTCTCATTTCTTTGCAATGTCTGGAAGAAAGTTTGAAAATGTATTGTGACATAGGCACTCTTCTGGTGATCTACACACGAATAACTTCATGCTTTGTACTTTGATCTTTATTGTCAGGATGGCAAAGAAACTGATAACACAAAGTTCCACAAACTTTCTTGTGACCCTAATGTTAAATTAACAGAAACTAACTCCCTAGACACCAACCACTATCTGGAATCGGTCACACTGTACAAATGAAAAATACAGGTTTAAATACTTACACTCCTCCCACAGCCATAACTTGACGGACAGACGACACTCGCACCTTGCCTTTAAAAAAGATTGTAGTTAGTTGTGGAAAAAGATCCTTCTAAACCACTACAAATATGTAAGTTAAATCAAAATCTATACAATTATTTTGTTACACATATACCCTCCACCTGTTTATTTTTAACCTAGGTGCACTATTATGCAAATATATAATTCTGCCTGCAGCTTTGCCTTGCAGATTGTCAACTGAACACCTCTCTTAGAGGCCTGTAACAAACCACTTCCTTTGTCACATATCCCTCCGTCCTGTGTCACCAAGTAGGGAGGCACAGATTTTATGAGGAGCGCAACTTTCCGTGATAATTCATCTGTATTTTTGTGAAAAATCCCCATCTATGTCCTACTGTAAACCTGAAAGTTTGCAGTGCGAGGAACCAGTGGGTTACCTTGGAATTTACCTCCCGGTTGTTTTACATCCACTGTTATGGTGCATGATCTGTAATTAAGGAAAATTGTCTGCCTAAAAGATAATAATGCAGTGCTTTCGTGGCCCATTTTATGGCAAGACTTTCTTTCTCCATGGTAGCATATTTCTGTTTCCTTGGAAGTAACTTCACACTCAGATATAGGACTGGATTCTTTATTCCATCCTTTTCCTGTGACAAGACTGCCCCATAGCCGTCACCAGAGGCATTGGTTTGAAAGAAAAAAAACCCCTGGTAAAGCGAGGTGCTTGTAGTACTGGAGAGGAACAAAAGGCTAAGCAAAGAACTGACCAAACAGCCTCCTCGATTTTCTTTCTGGTCTTGACCAGTTTTTGCCGGCTTCCACCTTGTCTAGTTGAGTTTCACTTGCCCTTGCCCGACAATGTACCCCAAATATTTGGCTTCTCTCATAGCTATGGCACATTTTTCTGGATAAGATGTTATTCCAGCAGACCTCAATGAAGCTAAGACCACTTTCATTTTGAGCAAATGTGACTTCCAGTCTGGGGTATAAATGACTATGTCATCTTAATAAGTGGCTGCATAGGCTGTATGGGGTCTTATCAATTTTACCATGCCCTTTTGAAGGTGGCAGATGTCCCATGCAACCCAAACAGTAGAACCTTATACTGGGAGAGACAATCAGGGGTGGAGAATGTGGTTGTTTGCTTGGCTGAGGAAGTAGGGGAAATTGCCAATAACCCATTGTTAAATCAAGAGTAGTCAAATAGTTACTACCAGATATATCTATCAGTTCATCTCCCCATGACATAGGGTTAGTATCGAACTTATATACGCTGCTTAACTGCTTAAACTCATTGCAGAACTGAATACTTCCATTGAACTTTGGGACAAGCACAATAGGAATGTTCCACTCACTAGTAGATTCCTCAGTCATGTCCAGCTGGACCATCTTCTCAGTCTCCTTTCTAACAGGCTTCAGGCTTTTTCTGGCTTCAGGAATGCAGTACAGCTTCTGCAGAGTGACAATGTACTGTTCAATTAAAGTAGTGCGTCCAGGAATGAAAGTGCAGACATCCCTTTTCCTGTGTACCATTTCCTCAGTCTGCTGTTTTTGCCTATCAGATAAGGCTGGCTCTATGGGAACTTCAGAGTTTTCAATGACAGTACTTACAGAGGAGAGGGGTCCTTATCATACCAAGATTTAAGGAGAATTTTGTGGTATATTTGTTCCTCCACCCTAACAGTTTGGTTTTTAAGGGTGACGAGCAGAATAGTTCTCTCATATTCCTCAGTCGTCCCATGTATGCAAAGCACCTTCACCTTAGACAACTGAGTAGTTATAGTTTAGGGTACGGTAGAGCTGAAAACCAATGTAAGCTGACTCCCTGAGTCAACCAAAGCTAGAAAAAATTTTGGTTGATAAGCACAGTCACTCAGAACAAATAAGGACATCCTGATGTGGGACCCACAGTACAACAACTTGGAGAAGCAGACACAACATGCACAACCAAACAGTCCATGGGTTCTGGTAGCTTAGGCCAATTTGTCCAAAAGTGACCACATTCAAATCTCTTCAGATTAGACACGTTTGTAACCGGTCCTCTTGCAATAGCAGTTTTACCATTGGGCAAGGATTGTCAAACTTGGCTTCTGAAATGGCATCGGTTTTGGCACAAGCGCAGGTGCTTTGATCATTTGTTCAAAAACACCAAACCTCTCCACTACTGTAGCAAGTTCTTCATAAGACTGTGAGTCCAACTGCAGCACCCATCTTTGCAGACCAAGGTCCATCCCTAGGAAACAGTGATCTATCGCCAAAACTTCATTAATCTGAACAGGTGAATTTACCTCCACCTGCAGCCATTTTTTTAAAATTTTGGAAACTTTGGACAATTCTGCTTGGATTGCTTTTTCTAGGTCATAGCGCCTGGGCTCGGCCTGGCCTCATCATCATCACCATTTATTTATATAGCGCCACTAATTCCGCAGTGCTGTACAAAGAACTCATTTACATCAGTCCCTGCCCCATTGGGGCTTACAATCTAAATTCCCTAACATACACACAGACAGAGAGACACAGACAGAGACAGACAGACTAGGGTCAATCAATTAACCTACCAGTATGTTTTTAGAGTGTGGGAGGACACCAGAGCACCCGGAGAAAACCGACGCAAACATGGAGAGAACATATAACTCCTCACAGATAAGGCCATGGTCAGGAATTGAACCCATGACCCCAGTGCTGTAAGGCAGAAGTGCTAACCACTACACCACCACTAAACCAATGTGTTTGTTAATGTAAAACTACACAGAGGATGCTGGTAGATAAGAGCCTAGATCTATGATAGCCCCTTGTATCATTTATGGCAGATTGCAAACCTGAAAGCCTTTGAAAATATCTCTTTCAGGACAGTGAAATCTAACACCTCCCTGGGAAGCCTCAGAAATGCCGACTGCAGAGACAGGCTTATATGTGAATGACAAATTCAAGCCGAATAGGGTTACCGAAAAATATCATATAATTTTCTCCAATATCATATTTACCAGGGGCATTGTGGTATGCAGATGAAGGGGAACTATGTTTGTACGCCATACTGGTAATTAGTCGGGACGGTATTTAAAACCTGACTTAGGAGCTGTGAGGGCTGCGAGCTGGATGGAGCTACTAACCGGTGTTAGCCAAAACAGGATCCAGGAGAGACGTCAAGCAAGCCGGGTCAATACAGGAAAGGAAGCAAATATACAGAGAATGCTGGAGATAGGAATGGACCTGATAATCTGGCATCCTAATGGTGCCAGATTCAGATTTATATAGAGGGACCAAGAGAATGATTGGTCGGCGATCAGGGCATCATAGACCGCCGACCAGCGCTAGAACATAGCGTCCCGTTGCCTTCCCAAATGACGCTTTCAGTCTGCCAAGGGAGAGAGCTTCTCTGTTACTAGACGACAGAGCTTCCTCAGCCAGAAATGACAGGCGGCCGTCCCTGCTTCCTGATTGCGATGCTGGGGCGGCGCCTGACAAGCTGTGTCCACAGGGGTCATAAAAACCTAATTTGCATTCCCACATACCTTAGTTCTGACATTACAGGAAGGAGGCTATAGGCCCTGCAGCTTGGTTTTAAAACTATAATGTGACTCTAAGAAATTGTTCACTTTTGGGAGTCAATCTGATATTGAAGTGTGTCCCATTTTCCTGCTTCTTCAAGCACCAGAAACTTGATTATATGTGAGTTATCAATTCTGTGTTTAATCCTTTTTATTTTATAAGAAACAATTGCATTATATTTGTATGTCAGTTTACTAAATGTGTTATCTTAAGCATTGTGGATGTATTAAATTACACTTAATAAGTTCAAGTCTCTGTGTTCTTACGAATTCACGCGACAGTTTGGTCAAAACGGTACATAATTGAAAAGAGCAGAATATTGTGGTTTATGTTAACTCTGTTTGAAGTAAATTGTGCTAAATTAGTTCAAAGGGAGAAACAAGGGCTTCCTAAATAAGAGTGTCAGCTCTTCATAAAAATCCCTGGTGGTGGCATAGTTGGTACGGCAAAGTTGGTGTGTGGCATAGATAGGGAACAATTTAATCATTTTAGACAGACCAGGTGGTTGTTTTTGGTTAACCTGTGTCACACACGTGTCACGCTTGCTTAGGTGAGTGTTGTTCCTGACCGCAACCAATCAGATTCTAGCTATCATTTTGTAGCATGTACTAAATAAATGATAGCTACAATCTGATTGGTTCATCAAATACACCGGAGAATCTCAGCTTGATACATTTACCCCCTGGTCTTCATCCAGATCCATATAAGCTTGCTGAGCTTCGCCAATTAAATATGGCTCCAAATTGCCCTTTTTGCAGCTCTCTCGAAGGACACCAGATACACTTCTATGTCATCAGATAGTGACATTTTTGCAGAGCTGGACCAGGGGGTATGTTTCAGTCATGCCTCACCTGGGCTTTTCCGTGAGAGCCTGGCGTTTTCCTACTGTGCCTCTGCAACTCGTTGCACCTGAGCCTGCTGCACTTGCACAAAGAAAAACGTCTAACTTTGTGTAAATACTTCTGAGCATTGACGCCGAGAAAACATTTGAAACTGTGTCCTGAACACATCTCCAAAATGTATTTGCACACCAGGCTTTTGCCCATACTTTCTCACAATTTGTTTGATTCTTGCACGATTCTCTGGTTACCTTTCTCAGCATCAATGGTCATAAAAGCACCTCAATCACCATGACTAGAGGGATTCGCCAGGGTTGCCCATTATCCCATGCCTGATTTTAAAGGTATCCAAACTGGTACATCAGAAATAAAGAGTACGGCGTTTGCTGATGATCCTATGCGCTATGTATCCAATCCTAAACACTTGCTCGCTCCTATTCTGGCTACTATTACACAGTTTGGCATTGTTTCTGGATTTACCATTAAACAAAATAAATCGATTGTCATAGTTATTAACTATATTTCTATACCTCAGTGTTTTAAGTAACTGAAATTGTCTTGGGCAAACTCTATGAGGCTACTCATCAAATGGGTCTTGGAAGAAATCCATAGTTGGTCGCATCTTCCCTCGTCGTATCTGGTCCGAATCAGCGATCAGTTTTCCAAAATTATGATATCCCCTATTATAACTTTAGGTCCAGCTGATGAGGCACTTCTCAATGGTTAATTCCACAAATTTATCTGACACAACAAACCCACGTGTTAGTGTTATTAAGCTTTAACAAAGCTTATCTGATGGAGAAGTTAAACTCTGTAACCTAAAATTATATAATTACTCCAGAATTCTATGAATTATTTGAGACTGGCTCCATTCTATATCCTTTTATTCCAATGTTCTTTTAGACTACTACCTTCGTAATCCATTTGACCACAATGTAGTTTCATCGGGATGATCTTGTTGATTTTTCTGGGTATTACCAATGACCGCCTTCTCAAAACCTTATCCTACACATGCTACACAATTTTAGCTAGTTCATGCAGGGAGATATACCCCAATATTTTTATTAAGGTTATCTTTCCCCTCAATACCGACAAGTGATGGACTTATCAGAAAATTATGTATTTTTAAATTGTACATTGTATGTAGGAGTGCCACCAAATTAAACACTTTTGGAGACAAATCCAGATTTATGCCTCCATTCACCTCCTGAATTATGTCCCACTTTCACCTGAATGGTCTATTTTTGGAGTGACTGATTCTTGAAAATTTCTATAGGGGATAGAAAACTGTTGCTCATTATTTCAGCAGCCTCCTACACTATCTTCATTAAAAAACACATTTTTCTTTCTCTTCAATATAGATTAGCTGGAGGCATCGCTACACAAAGAATTCCACACTGACATGCTCTTTATTATATGGGAAAGCTTTATTAATAGTTTACCAGAATCCACACAACACCTTATTTACCAATCATATAGCTTGACAAAGTCTGCATGGTGCAGACGAAATGCGTCGCTTTCCATTACTTGTGTCGATTATAGCCACTTATCAAGAGGCTCACAATATCGCTGGTGTGGAGATTGCCTTATTAAGTGAGAATGTGAATTATATCCTCTGTAATTAAGTAAAGGAACTCACGTTTGACATCCTCAGTTCTGTCCGTATAGTATTGCCAGCTGCGCACCTATAGGATCTATCTATCTATCTATCTATTCAATACATACTATTGTGCTGTACTTTGTGTCCTATACTCTGTTTTGCTATGTTACTCCAATAAAAAATGTTCTAATAAACAAAAAGTTCTAACATGTTCTTTTCATAGAACGCAGGCTTATAAATTCAAAAGATTAATTTCATATAAATAAAATGTATATACTTAAGTTTTGTTTTTCAGTATAAAATATTTGTGGAGAAGGATAATACATGTTTAGGATTAACATGCTATTTTCTTAATACAGTAATCATTTTAGTAATCTACACCGGTGCATAACAAGATGACTGTTATCTGGATACAAGTGTTAGCAAACAGAGTTATCACAAGACAATAAATGTACCACATAGATGTTTGTTCAGTTTGACCTTTAAATTGCATTTATTGATTTAAGGATTTCTTTGCACATTGAGATCCATAGGACTCTAGAGTGTTTCCCAAGTAGCACACCATTTCTATCTGTTTTGCTGACGTTTTTGTATGAATAAATAATCTGCTCCTGATAGCACAGGGATTACTAACCTTCATTCTTGCAGCAAAATGTTTTTATTTGTTTTTTAGAAATTTGTAAAGTCAAAACTTCCTATAGCTGTGAATTTTATGTCCCCCCTTCTGTTAAACTGCTGAATATAGAATTTCCCTTAGCTGGTTGCTGGGCTACAGCGTCCTGGCAATGTGTAAAATAACAAAGTAGAAACAGAATGCTAAATGACAGGGTGTATAGTTACAAACAAGAGCGAATCCAACAAACCATATGAGATGGAGAGTGCAGACAGTACAATACACGTAACCTGATGCAAGTATTGTCCAATAAAGAGCTCAGGCATTACCTGATTCCTCTTCTAGTTTAATGAGCAGGTAAAAGAAGCACAGAATAGAGGAGCAGCATATAACTGGTAAGACATCACTAGTGGGTTATAGCTTCATATGTACAATCCTTAAATAGTCTACCTTTTTTTCCTAGTTCTCAGGAAGGTGCAAATAATTTTAAGCGTGCCTTTTTAAAAAGCCCATTAACAAAGCTCCTTAAGACTCTTTGTATCACTTAAGTGTTATCTTTTATACTAATCTCTATGGCCCACACCTTTCTGGATAGCATGAATTGCTCTGTATATCTAGTATGTATAAAACTTCTACAAAGTACCCCATTCATGCCCAGCAATAGGCATGATTTGCAAACCTTCAATTTCCGTTTGATTAGTCCAAAGCGATTGTGGAAATAGGTTACTATGTATTAAGGAAACAATACATACTTCAGTAAGTTTTTCTTTTTTAGTAACTGGTTATATAATAAAACAATGAGGAGTTATTTGAAAGGGAAAGCTTTTAATGAGCTTATGCCAGTAAATAAGAATGCTTATATATATGCATTTGTATTTTGAGCTATAGGTTAAATAATTTTACTAATGTCTTTGTGTATCAATATATTTTACCATAATAACTATATTGTAATTTATCAGAGGTATTTTTTACAGAGCTCAATTCAAATTGCCTGCATGCTGTTAATGAGCACTAGATGGAGTTTGCTAAAGACGACAATGTTAATATTTCACAAAAGCCGTCAGATCAGCTTGAGGAATCATGGGGTAATTCTGCAAGAGACAACACTGATGATGAACAAGAAGACCTTCCTTTTGATGGGATCCTTGAATGTTATTTAGTTCCAAATTTAGACCACGACCAGGTAAAGAGATCTAGAACCCTTTCTGATGCTCAACAGGCACTGATTAGTCCTAAGGAAAGTCAAAATATCAACAGTGAAATAGAGTCTGAAACTGCTGATGATGAAGTTTTTTATTCTGAGGATAGCAACATTGTGTTTAGTTTGTCTGAGACTGTTTCCAAGCATACAATGGAGACCAACAAAGACACAGAACATGAAAGTGAGAAGTTAATAACCATTCCCACAATAATACCAGATGTACTCCTACGCCATTTTACAGATGATGGTCTGCTGAACCTGTGTGAGTTCATTGACTATGAAACTATGCCAGAAATATCCATTGCTGAAAGTAGTAGCGAAACAGTAATTAGCCGAAAAAGTTTCACAAAGCTTAAGCAATATGTTTTTAGTAAAGAACAACAAGAGGATTTTGAGGATGAATATCTAGAAATGTACCAAAATGAAAACATTGACATCCAGGAAGAAATGTTGAATACCAAAAATAATTCTGATATAGATGATACTTCAACAACTGAAAATGGAAATGGAACTGGCCTTGTGCAAGAGAACATGAGACTTGTTGAGTTGCTACCTGACAATTTGGATGATAAAAGACAGTATCCTAAGTATGACCCAGAAAGGAGACCTTCATACGAAATGAAATATGGCCAAGGACAGGTACACTACAAACTTCCTGATTTTTCAAAAGTGCCACCAAAAGTAAAAATACCAAAGTGTGATATTGGTGGTGTTAAGCCTTTTCCTACATTAAAGAGAACTGCATCTTCTCCCACTTTAATGGGGCAGTCATTTGCTATTCAAGATATACTGGATTCCATGCAACCATCCATGCAGCAAGAACAAAAGAAGGAAACTACACTTTCTTCTGACCATCTACATGTACAGGTGAATACAACAGAATAACTTACGAAGTATTATACATTCATTCACATAATGTCTGCTCCTATTTGGGATATGGTAAATTGTTAAAATCCTATGTGGTAACCAGGAATGAATGTAAACACCAAAAATAGAAGTAGACATAACTGTAACCAATAGGAATGCAATATGATGTAATCTTGTCTACTGTGTGTTCTTTTTTGGAATAACATCCATTTTTTTAGTCTCAATCTAACCTCACCCTCTTTTCTTCCTTGCAGATGACATCACTGGGTTTTAGGCAGAATACTGTCTTCACAAAATTTAAAATTCCCTCCAGGCTTAATCACAATCTCTAGTATTTCAGATCATTATATTGTTAGCCTGCATAGATTTCCTGCAGCCAGATTATACACAGTAGTAATTAAACAAACTCCAGAAACTGCAAAGAGAAAGCATAAATACATTCTGCAAATAGATAACATTGGGCAGCACGGTGGCTAAGTGGTTAGCACTTCTGCCTCACAGCACTGGGGTCATGACCATGGCCTGTGTGGAGTTTGTATGTTCTTTCCGTATTTGCATGGGTCTGATCCGATTTCCTCCCACACTCCAAAAACATACTAGTAGGTTAATTGGCTGCTAGTCTAATTGACCCTATTCTCTCTTTCCGTCTGTCTGAGTGTGTGTGTTAGTAAATTTAGATTGTAAGCTCCAATGGTGCAGGGACTGATGTGAATGAGTTCTCTGTACAGCGCTCTGGAATTAGTGGCGCTATATAAATAAATGGTGACGATGATGATAAAACAAAGATTGCATAGAATAAGGTTTATAGTATAGTCAAATTGTTTCTATATACATCTAAATTCTGTTTTTAATCCTCTCTAATATTTTTTTCTTTAAGGTCTCAGAGGATTTAGTTTGTACTTCTGATTTCAACAAAGTCAACTCTATATCTCCTCCAGCTTCTGAATGTTTTCCACCAGACTCATGTCAGTCTTTCAACTATACAGAGAACCAAACAGAAGTTGTTCTCCTTGGACTACACAAAGGTACAATAATTTTACTTCTTATTACCATCACCTATTTTCAGTTAAAGTATTGATAAAGATGGCTAGCACTAACAGAATGATCTTAGGATTTAGTCTTCTGATGACCAAATGTACAGCTTAATACAAAACAATGTGCCGCTATGTACATTACATGCCCCTAGCACTATTAAATCTAGCGATATAGAAAATTATTATTGCAATTGTTTAAATGACAACAGTTATAAATACATTGGATGACATTTTAATTACAATGAACAGATGTAACTATAGTAAGAGGAGCTGTGAGCAGTGACTTAACCATATAGCTGCTCTGTTGCCTGGAGGTAAGGGGAACCCTGCGAGGCTACAGAAGCCCTTTCTTCCTCTTTTCTGTTCTGTTTTTTTTTCCGGTTCACAGTTGTGAAGCTGATTGTGATTGCCATTCAGCAGAAGGACAGTGAAGTTCTGGATGTAATTGGTGACACAGTTAACACAAAAATGTTACAAGATGTAGAAGAAGAACTGAACTGAAAGTCGAAACAGAAGAGGAGAGGGGGACCATCAGGGCGGATCTACATGTATCACCCATCCCTCCCCTCCCAAATTTTTTTTTGCTATAGGCCCAGTGTTTGCTTGTTTCTTCCTGTGAGGAAGCCGGAGGGGTTTGAAAGGTATTTTTGTCCTGCAGCAATTGGCAGACATGTGCTTTATACATCTAATTATAAATTCAGCCCTGCCATTTGCATAGTTTCCAACATGACCCATTTCCCCTGGTAAACAGTGCTGTTTTCCCATTCTTGCTAGCTATGTTCCCATTCAAGTAACTGAACTGAATGTATTGATTGATATGAAGGGTGTTTTATAATTTAATTAATAAAGTACGGATTATTGCCGTTAAACAATAAGCACCAATAATTAGGATACAACATTTTGTATCCAGTTCAATGGTTCATATATGAACATATACTATAAGGTTTAGCATGCAACAATTGGCCAACAGAAAATAACTGTATTCTAACATACTGTATATCATAACCATGTTTTATATAGTAGGTTTCTATAAGATACTGAATTCTACTCACTGTTGGTACACCCAGTGGATGGACACTTATTAAATAGGTAATAAGAATAAACATTTTCATACTGGTTGTGTATAGAAGTGTAACATGTTTTTTTAAAAAGTGCAGTTCATGTACTGCTACTGTCCTGGTGTATTTTCTTTGACCACATTGCTCCCTTTCAACTTGCTAGAGAGTTGTCAACTGCAGAAATTAGTGTAAGGTATTTTTCATCATCATCATCATCATCATTTATTTATATAGCGCCACTGATTTTCGCAGCGCTGTACAGAGAACTCATTCGCATCAGTCCCCGCCCCATTGGAGCTTACAGTCTAAATTCCCGAACATACACACACACACACACACACACACACACACACAGACATAGAGAGAGAGAGAGACTAGGTTCAATTTTGATAGCAGCCAATTAACCTACTAGGGAGGAAACTGGAGCAAACCCATGCAAACACGGGGAGAACATACAAACTCCACACAGATAAGGCCATGGTTGGGAATTGAACTCATGACCCCAGTGCTGTGAGGCAGAAGTGCTAACCACTTAGCCACCGTGCTGCCCACTATTTTTATATTGTAGCAGGGGCTGCTGAAAATCAGAGGGTTTTGATGTTCCACAGGCATTGATATGAGATATAGTCATATTTCTACTGAAGATAACTTGGCCAGAAAGATTCCATCTCTATTATGTATGGTATATGCTCCAGTTTTCATATTGACTACTTTCTTAAACATAAGGATTTGATTAGATGAGAAGAAGCACTTCAAAAGGAATTGAGAATCCTGTTGTGGCCCTCTTTTTAAGAAAATACTCTAAAAATTCAGAAATTTGAATACGTAATAAAGAAAATATATGTAACATTCTTCTGGGATGGTATTACTAATCCTATAGTACTTGAAATGTTTACCCTATATGTTGGAAGACATGTGGAGAAAGTGGTTCATTGCAAAATATTTTTTTAATTTTTTACCCATGAATGCAGAACAACTGGGTAGATGCTATCCGGCTTATGTTACAGTTTTTGTACTTGGTATTGTCACTGCAGTAAGATCTCTGGATGCCCTAAATAGCTCTGCAATATCATGTTCGTGTTTGAATTGTAGCGCTCCTGAACTTTAGAGCTTTACATATAATTTAGTGCTGTATCGCTAGTTAATTCTATGTTACATATAGGACATTGCCTTATTATGTGAATATTTTATATTGTTATAGTAAGGTAACAGGGCATTTATGTATTGTTCATTACTTTCATTTTTCTGTTACAAATACATATCCATCATTCAGATCTCCTTCTTGGCAAATAATCAAGTTATAAATGGTGGAGCCAAATGTGGAAGTATTAGAAAACAGATACAGTAAGAAAGAAAAGCTGCAGTCGCAGAAATGCATTTAGTCGGCTTAGTAACAAATAAAATGAAATAGAAAGAAATAAGTTTGTGCTTGGTCGATCCCATACTCTACAGTGTACCAGTTGCATCAATCTAAATGTCCTGTATGGATAAAAACAAAAATATAGTTGTTGTCAGTGCTTAACCTTTTCATTGCAAAGGTGTATGTATCTAGTAAAATGAAAGTAGGAGATATTAGTTCTTATTTTGATCAAAACATTTATTCTATCAACCCAGTGTCAATGGTCCTCACTATTGCAAGCTGTACACTACCATATATGCTTTAAACAACACTGAAATGCTGTTAAGATCAAATGCACTCAGATCTCATGCATGGAGGTTAACATGTAACAAGGGTTGGTTTTTAAACCACACCCAAAAAGCCTTAGTTAGAAATAATGCACATGTTATATGTCCATGTCTTTTATGATATTGTGCAGATCCATGACCTTATTGTGTGTATATGGCTTATATGGCTGTAGACCAGGCCTGGCCAATCTGTATCTCTTCAGATGTTGTGAAACTACAAGTCCCATCATGCTTTGCCAGCTATTGGCTGGTTATGTACTGGCAAAGAATGCTGGAACTTGTAGATTTACAACACCTGGAGAGCCACAGGTTGGCGAGACCTGCTGTAGACCATATTATTTTATACTACATAGCTGCTGTAAATTTGGACTTTAGTGTGTCTTCCATTGTATAACTTATATTATTAGTTACTTTTGATAATGGTAAACAAATGGAAGTTATTCAGCATATACACAAATTATTTATTATGTATTCTTTGCAGAAGATGCTCTTCAAACATTCAAGTCAGCAACAGACATTAAGGATTCGCAAAGTATGGAGATAGCAAAGATTCCAACAGAGGGAGAAAAGATGTCCAGAATACTAATGGAACAAGCTCAAAAGCTGAAAATGAAAGTAATATGACTGTTTTATGTTTTGTAGCTTTTCACATGAACATTAATGCACACATGTAGAGTTGTCAGGTCAGCCATTCTAAACTTGAAGCATGCAATTTTCAATGCTATACCGTAATTTGTTCTGATGCATGCTACATGTCTGCAATTCTAATAATGCTCCTTCTAATGCAAGCAATCTGTAAAATGAAGGCGCACAACCTGGGCTTTTAAAAACTGGCACAGTGGATTGTAGTTCTTTTTCTTTTTAATTTTTTATTAAACTCTGCAACATATACAAGAAAAAAAAAATCATAACTTTAGCATTCAAATATAAAAATGTAACATTCAAAGTATTCGCCAGAGGAGGTAAGTATAGCGAACAAAGATGGTGAACCCACCAAGAGGAATTATCATAGTCATGCAATTAAGTTGGTTGCATTTAGTGACAAGTGGATTGTATTTCTTAATAGCGAACTTAAAAATTCAACTCTTCAACTCTTTCATTTTCAAGCCACTAAATTAGAGGGACATTGATAGATAATTTGTATTCTTTTCTGTGTTTTCCAAACTTGCTTAAATATAAGGCTAACATAGCACTGCATATTTTGCTACGAGTGACTGGCATTGTGTGTCTATTTATTGCCAAAATCCAGCCATAGAGGATTTATTGCAAAGTTGATTAGCTTCTTATCAAAAATAGACATCCCTGCTGAACACACAGATGGTAGCTGTGAGATCTGCAGAGAAAGATTTTGGAAATATATTACAGCAAATGCTGTATGTCTAGAGAAATATTTAATACTAGCGCTGAACAAAAGTGTGTTTTAGTCTAAGGCAGTGGCCAATTGTTACATTTCATTATTAATTTTAATATTCTTTAATTATTGAAACAACTGCTTGAGTATACCTGTTCAAAGATGAACTGAGGATTGGATGAAGATAAATATGGTTCAGATAAAATAGCCATTTGATGTCTGTAACCGTTTTATATATGTATTTATACATATGTATTTATATATGAGATGCAAGGACATAACAATTTAATTTAGACCTAACATTCCTCTTCTTTGCAACCAGGAGAATTGTGGTGGTCTCCTACCAGGGATCACCACAGTTTGGGAAACCTGACTCAGCACCATGGCAAGAAGCTTCACAATGCGGTTATGACAGCTGGGACCAGATCAGGTTCAAACATTGCTTTGTCAGTTTCTGACACAAACCCAGATTGGTTACAGCATCAGCTCAGTGCCTGTGTTAGAAACTGACAACGCTCTGGTTATTATTATTATTATCGTAGATTTGTAAGGCCGTCACAGTGCTCCGCAGCGCCATACAGTAGGGAATACAGTACATACATAAATCAGTGACATACAATGTAGACAAAATAAACGCAGACATCAAAACAGAGTATAAAGGACCCTGCTCATTAGAGAGCTTACATTCTAAGTGGAAGAGGGCACAGCTGACACAAGAGGAGCTGCTCAGAGTGGAGATTGAGACAGTTGTGAGGGTGTATTAGTGTGAATAGTGTTATCAGGGATAATGTCACCTCTAAAAAAAGAGATGGGTTTCAAAGAGCGTCTAAAGATTTTAAGGCTGTGGGAAAGTCTAATTGATCGTGGTAGGAAATTCCATAAGTGGGGAACAGCACAGGAGAAGTCTTGTAGGCAAGAGTGAGAGGTGCTTCCCAGAGAAGAGACAATGTGAATGTCAGAGGTAGATCTATGAGGGCAGGAAGGAGAGTATTTTGATATGACATTTAAGATGTATGCAGGGGTAGTGTTGTTGAGGGCTTTGTAGGTAAGGATGAGTAATTTGAATTTTATTCTGGAGGACACAGGGAGCCAGTGTAGGGATTTGCAAAGTGTTGCAGCAGATGTGGAGCGGTGAGAGAGGAAGATCAGCCTTGCAGGCAGCATTTGGGATGGATTGAAGTGTGGATATATGGGTGTCAGGAATGCCAGATAGCAGGAGGTTAGAGTGGTCAAGACTGGAGATGATGAGAGAATGGATAAGAGTTTTGGTAGCATGTTGAGTAAGAAAAGGGTGTATTCTGGGTATGTTTTTAATGTGGAATTGACAGGACTGGGAGAGAGTCTGGATGTGAGGAATAAAGCAGAGGGTGGAGTCAAGTGTGACACCAAGACAGCTGGCTTTTCAGTGCTTTTTATGAACAGTTGCAGCATTGGTTCCCTGTATTGCTGTCTCTGGCATAGACCTTCTACTAGTTATGATATTTGAGTTAATGGTGCATTTCCATTAACATTAAATTCAAATTTTATGTGATTAGCCATTAAGAATAGTTGTGCTGGACACCTTTGCCCAGTCTCAGAAACTAATTTGGATGATTTTATTGGCATTTTCACTAAAGAAGGAATTAATAATAGATATACTCACACATTTGTCAAAGGAAGCCATGTATGTGTCATCAAAGAAAAGATTTTAATTTTGAGCTATTTTTTTATTATATTGCTGCAATAAGAATTTGCTATATTTAGTATCTACTAACCATGCAGACTATTGTTTCACCCACACTGTGCCTGAAAACTCTAATCTATGTTGTGTGACATCATATTTCAATTTTTTTGCAAGCAATATTTTTGGTCTTATGAAAATTATGAATATATTTACTATATTTTGTCCAATGAAAAGGCAACTCAATATAGTGGCAATATACTCATGCTGGCACTTTTCCCAGGCCAATGAGTGGGCTGGGAAAGGTGCCAGCATGAGTGAATCAGGATCAAGGATATCTATATAATATATGTATTGAGAAGGGGCAGCCACTTAAATAGCATGTAGCTAGTAGTGAGTCCTGTGGTTGGAAACAGACTATTCAAGAAAGGGGATGACATGACTACTTCAGAGTAACAGATGGGATATATTTATACAGCTGAATTCTGCAGTGGTGCCGATATAGGCGTATTTGAATGCACAACTAGTCATACTTTGTCATAGTGGGTATATGAGGAACCCACCAAATTTCATTAACATTGACAAATAGGACTGTCTGGTTGAAATTGGCTAAGGAACATAAACACTAACGGTGTCAACAACACAAGCTGGTAGTGACAGTGTGGGGTGTGAATTATGGCAGACCATTGGGTCCCTTCATATAAGAGAAGCAACATTTAAATTCAACAGGACATCTGAATATTGATGCTAATCAGGTGCATTATTGGCATCACGGCAGCTGCCTACCCATGAGTGAAGTGGCTATTTAAGCAAAAGTATCCTACAAAGCTAAAATGACTCCTCCTCAAGGATGGCCATTAAAGTCACTGGTTCTTCCTCACCATTCATTAACTATTACATGCAGATACCAACTGTTCACTTACCCCTGCACAGTGTTCTACATAACGATGTCCATGCTATAAAGCTCCCCACCCTCCCAACTTTCTGAATTACGTAATGTGATCATCACTGAATCTATACATGAGAGAGATCCTGGGTTTACTTAAACATAGAGAATCTCCCCACTCAGATGACACTGACATCTAAGCTTATCTTATTGCATGCTTCCTTAGTTAAAATGTAACAAATGTTAAAAACTAAAAATAAATAAAGAATGTAATATGTAAAAAACACACAATATTTATATATAAACTTTATTATGGCCCTTATTAGTAGACCCAGGGGTATATTAACTAAACTGCAGGTTTGAAAAAGTGGAGATGTTGCCTATAGCAACCAATCAGATTCTAGCTGTCATTTATTTAGTACATTCTACAACATGACATCTAGAATCTGATTGGTTGCTATATGCAACATCTCCACTTTTTCAAGCCCACAGTTTAGTAAATATACCCCCAAGTCTCAAATGTATTGCAAATATTTGGTTTTAGAAGTTGTAAGATAATTTTACATATATTTTTGGGGAGGAAGATTTCCACTAATTGTGTCAATAATAACAGACTAAACCTTGGATAAGTGCCTATTTACTATTTTTGATAATTTATCCATATAATGTCCATTTGAAATAAAGTTTTTCATCCCATTATAATGCCATAGACTAAGGTAAAAAATAAAAGTGAGAAAACTTCTGGTAAGAAATAAAGTGGGATAAGAATTACTAAGTGCAGAAATATCAACATGCCCCAGGCCAGAGGGAAGATAATGATATAGCTCTGCTTTTCCCCTAATGCATCTTAACAGGTTTAATAGGTGTAATCTTGTTCTTTTGGAAACTTGTTAATTTGCCTTTTAGTTGAAACCTCACTGAGAATGTGAATAAAATTAGGAGGACTTGTAATGCACTTCAATGGCAATATGTAAAAAGCCTTGTGAGAATGTTTGCGCAAATGTCTTGCTCTTTCCTCAGATGACCACATAGGACACACAGGTAGTTAGGCCTTTTGGGTTCACTTCTGACATGATAGGGGCCTGTTAGTGCTTTTGAAAGAAGACTGAACACAGAGCGATAACAGTGTCCTGCAGTCCTCTTCAGTCATGCCTGATCTTATCCATTTTTGTGGATTTACTTTGGATTTTTATTGGGCATCACGATTACAGATGTGATATTGCAATATCTGTGGCCAGTTATTTTGTGAGAGGGTAGAGGCCCTAATTGTTTAGCTATTGTGCCCCTGCTGCCATGTTTTTCCCTTTATTTAACTGAAAAATGTATGTTACTGGAAAAAAACATAGCATTAATTATTAATGTAATACAATAATTGCAATAACTAATTGTAATTATTGTTTTGTCATTACATGGATCCTCCTTTTGTACTGTCTCATCAGCCCTTAAAACACTGGCTGTTAAGGTTGGCATTCAGAATAGAGTCTAGGGACGCTTGGCATTTAGAATAGAGTCTAGGGACTACCGATTGTAGTATAAATGTATATATAAATGTTCAAGTCTATATTCATTACTATGTATCACGTTTCAGCAATTAAGCATCATGCTTAAAGGCAGGAGTTTTAATTGGCTTGCAACACTACCCTATCTCAGTCTACTTTTTATAAGCTGCAGCTGTCAAGTTATATCAGTGTACTGTGGAATTTGTTGTCGCTATATGAATAAAGGATAGTTCAGTCATAAAATGCATGCTCTCTAAAGACAGCAAAAAAAGCAGCAGACCAAAATAAAACAATTATATTATGAAATCAACATTGCATTGGTCAGGTATATTAAATTATAAACATCATTAAAATATAATTGTGATTTAGTTTTCTTTAACTACTAATTAAATGTAGTGTTTCATCATTTCTCATCCTTTATTATTACAAACACAAAATCATTATATTTCCACAGGTTGAAAGCTTTTCAGGTTGTCTTTTTAAGAAGTCAGTGTCTAGAAAAGAAGAGCTCCTGGTAACATAGTTTTATTTTCTCCTTTGGTTTGCCGTGGTTTACTTTCTGTTGTAGTCATAAATAATCTTTTTTGTGTAGTGTGCTATTCGTAATGACATGATAATGAACACAGCTTATTTCAGGTTTAACTTTAGCCCTTTGGCAGTTTCTCTATAGTTTCTTTTATAACTAGAAACTGCACAAGATATGGTTGCCAAGCTTTAAGAATACTTTATTACTAATAATTTTAAAAAAAATACTTTATAACATTTTTTATCAATGCATTATCATGCCATATCCAAATATGCCAAAAACTCAAACTGAAGCACTGTCTGCAAAAAAGTGGTTTTGGTTATAGTAAATGACAACCATAACTAGTATCATAATGATTGGTGTAACACTTCTATGTGTATTATTGTTTTGTCAGGAAAGGGAGAATATTTATTGACATTTACCTATTTCTTATTGAGGGTTGAAAATGTACTTACTGTTAGCAATCCTGGTGTATGATCTCACACCCACTAGCCCTTTTGTATTTTTCCAAGCTGTCTTGTAATGTGCAGTCTTAACTACATAATGAATGGAGCTTTAACCATGCCTGAAATAAACATAGTTAATCCCATATTGTACTTCAGGGTCATAACTAGGGCAGTAAGAGAGAGAGCAAAGCTGAAGGGGGGGCGCAGGGTACTATCACTATTATTGAGAGCAGGGTAAGTCAGGGACTGAACACGCACTTGACCTGACAATAAAACTGTGCTTAGGAGGACAGCTTGTCCTATTTCTAAGGAGGAAGCTATTGGAACATAGATGCTCAGCATCATTGTATAGTCCTCCCAAATCCTTTATAGAATAGTGAATTACTTGATCAGATAGTGAAGTAATAATCAATACCTGTGATAAATAACAAAAAGTAAGTAGTTTGATGTACTTTTTTTTTTTTTGCAAGAAACAATTTTTTTTACAAGATACAAATTTTTGTATAGAGCAAGTGCTCCAAAATGCCAGGTGCACTGGGTGCTCCTGTTTTTCTATTATATGGAGGGGATCCTATATGCAGCATAAGCCCCTTTAAGTCCTGAGTTAGTAAGGAGCATAGGAGGCAGTTAGCAATACACCGTCCATAGCCTGTCATTATGGATCACGAACTTTGAATACAGCAGCACTGAGACCTAATAGCCATTGCAGATAAGATTATCTCCATGTTTACTAGCTCCATTATACTTCAGTTAGCTAGGAGCATTTAGAAGGTAGATAGAATCTTACCTCTCCCGATTTGACATCTTCTATAGACCTTAGGCATTTGGATATACTATTAGAAAATAGCTATACTAATACATTCATACCTCCTCCCTACCATTCTCAGCTGGAGACTTATTAAGGGATACCCAAGTGGCAGACAATTGAACATTGATTCAGTACATCAATTTGCATACTGTCCACTTTTTAAAGCCTATTAGCTGCATATCCCCCACTTCGTTTATACAAGAGCAAATATCTAGTGCACCCAGTCATTTTACTTATATAATTTGTTTTTATTAGTCTGATATTATTTTATATTTCGCTGTTTTTTTAGACTTATTATATTTTAAGTGGATGACTCATGTGATTATCACAACAATTTAGGGACACTTAGTGCACCTTGCTAAACGCACCTTTGTTCTCTTTTTTGTCTCAAGCCTGCAGATCTCAGTCTGCAATTTAGTCAAAATATATGTTATATAAACCTCACAGCAATGTAATCTTGCTGGTAATTAATAGGAAACACAAAATACAGCATAAAAAGTAAAAACAACAAGGGTAAATATTCCTCAGATATATAATAAGATTATGATTCATGTATTAAACATGGGTAATATGGGGTCAGTTAGATCAAATAGAGGTGACCTCAAAGGATCAACACGTTAAGTTTCAGAAAGGCTAATAAGTGGGTATTTTAAATATAGCAGGTGCGATAAAGTCAGTGGATTGCCACGATTGGGCATGTATAAAAATAGAAGAGCTTGGTAGTAAAACATAGATGCAGAAATTAGATGCCTTGTGTGGTATAAATTATGATGAACATTAAAACTGAGGTAAAAATCCATTATAATAATAATTCCCACATGCGCAACAATAAATAAAACTATCACACCACATCCCATAATATTTGGGGGCTAGTGAGAATATTATAAGCAAAACACCACTTTTATTGTTAATATGAATTTATAATACAAAAGTCCCATGAATACTGAGGGCTGTATAATGTTTTTTAGGAAGGGTTCTACATTATACAGCCAGCGGGTCCTCGCATTGCCCCCTTGATAGCATCAGTTCTTTCAAGTAACGTCAATCTCACTGTCGGGATGTCTATTTATCTGAATTCAGGGTTCTCACTATTTAAAAAGTCTACATTTACATATGCTGGAATTTACATCTGTCACTTTTAAAATATTTTTGAAACTGTTGCGGGCATTTAGGTCTTCATTATCGCATACCCAACCCCTGTGCTTAGACATTCAAAAAAAAAAAAAGTTCTGTCCATATGTACTTAATATACAAGCCCCACCAACTTCTCTTACATGTATCTATGTCTCATTTTTAAAACATTCTCTGGTGAAATGCCAAGGAAACCAAAATGACAATAGCTTCATATAAGCAACCATTATTTTTTCTTCCCAGATTGTAACTGGGTCTCCTTCCCCCTCCTCATATATTATACTTTGCAGTATTGAACACCTGTGTATCTATAGGCATAAACTGTACATATACAAAATATCCGGAGTCCAGGTACCAGACACAACAGTCCTGTAAACCCTCTCCCTGGTGACCCGAAGGAGGGCATGCCAGAAGCTTTTCAGTAGTGCTGGATGGATTTTGCTGAATGGGAGTCCAAGGAGGGAAAGTGTTGCAATTCAGCTAAGAGAGCTCCGTCTACTGATACTGCCGAGGGTGTGTCCCCGGGATGTGGCCAAGCCTATTGGAGTCGAATTTGGCTTGGAGGTGGTGCTAAACCCAAGTGACAAAGTCCTAGAAGTCAATCTGGGTGAGAGATCTAAAGATAAGATCCCCTAGCCCAGAACCAGTGGCCCCCTGGCTCTGGCTATAGTGAATGGAAAGTTAAATGGCCAAACTGATCCGCATGCACTGATAAGAAAAACAATCTAAATATTTTAAAGGGTTGGGGTAGTAATTTTCCCCCCACTATGTATAAAAAATATTTTAAAGAACGGCTAGTAGCCTATGTAAAATTTGCAACATCACTATTCTTCAAGTGGTGTGTTTAATGAAATCGCTCTGATAAGAGCTACATAAGTAATTATCTTCCTCTGTATGAAGATCCTGCTTTGTTTCTGGGTTTACCCCTCTTTTGTTCCTGTTACCAACAGATTAAAGCACATACTTTATTCCATTTCCCGCTTGTCCTGTGCAGAGCCCAGCATCCTACGCCAGTGCTTTGCCTGCTATCCTGAGCCAAAAGACGCAGTCAGTAGGCTTTAGCCAAAAAGCGGTGCTGCAGCAGCTACATACTTCCCAGAAGCATGTGGTTCCAGTGAAGGAGCCTGGTGGTGGTAGCAATTACCTTCCTATAAATGTGGGTACACATTTGACCAAGTCGATAAGTGGCTGGTTTGGCCAAGGTGCATTAGTAAAGGACTAGTCAGTGTCAATCCAGTGAAACCCCATAAACCATGGTGGATCAGGATGGCAGAATTAGCCCATCCCGTCACACAATCTAATGACTTTTTATATGCTGAGGTAGTCATATTAGCTATTAAATTTAATTGACATTACAATATATGTATGATGAGAACATAAGTAAAGTGGCAGTTCTCCTTAAACAACTATGGGAAAATAAAGGTTGCAAAGTAAATACCTTTTTAAAGCATACCAAGTATATTGTAAAGAAAAGGGAATTTAATAGTACATTTAACCTATACTTTATGTTTGCTTTACCTTGTAATTTACATGGTTCAGTTTTCATTTCCTTAGTGATAGATGCAATGTCTTCTCCCAGAACACTGTGTTATGTATCGTTTTTGCCCACTATGTTGTGTTTACACTGTAATTAGTGGCCGGAATAACCTAGAATGTGTTCTTGTGCTTTTCCAAGACGTTCTCTGTGGAAAAAGTTAAACTTATTTTTCCAAAATGTTTTCCTGTTGGCATCTATGTGTAGTCATTTGTTTGCTTTTTACATGTTGAATATAGTTGTTTTTGATGTGTATAAATAGATGAAAGGCACATGTTTACTCTTCATTATCAGACACCTTACTTTTTAATTTTGCTTTAATGTAAACCATGTGTTGGTTCCCAATCAACCCTTCTATCTAAGTTGCTGCTTCAAATGCTTCAAGATGGGGAAAAACTAAATTACATGACTGTTAAAATCAGGGGCTAGATTTACTAAACTGCGGGATTGAAAAAGTGGAGATGTTGCCTATAGCAACCAATCAGATTCTAGCTTTCATTTATTTAGTGCATTCTACAAAATGACAGCTAGAATCTGATTGGTTGCTATAGACAACATCTCCACTTTTTCAAACCCGCAGTTTAGTAAATATACCCCCAGGTGTCCAATACATGTCCTTAAAACCTGTTAAACATGCTTTCACAGATAGAACCAAAACTAGTGAAAGCATATAAACCTGTACATATGTACATTCTGACAAGTGTTTGCTTTGCGGCAATTGTAATATTGGTTCACTAGCATTAATGCTTGGTATTTAGTACACTATGCTGCAGGTAGTCTTTAATAGCATGCTCTGTAAAAAATGAGGGCAAAGTATAAGATTTTGATATTGCTTTTAACAGACATTGTTCTTCAATGCCCATGTGTACAGAGGTTAATATTCTAAATTAATTGTGACATGGACACTTGATCCTTTCTCTTTAATTAGCATAAAATACAAGTTTTCATTTAATCTAACCCTTGTGTACATTTATATTTGAGAAAATAAAAATATGTACAGCGGTTACTCAAGTTCTTTTAAACTCCCTTGTAACAGAAGGACATGTTTAAAGTAATTTTAAGTAAATTCAGTAAATTTAAAGCAATATTCTGCGGCATGGAGGGATCTCTGGGCCTGATTCATTAAGGATCTTAACTTGAGAAACTTCTTATTTCAGTCTCCTGGACAAAACCATGTTACAATGCAAGGGGTGTAAATTAGCATTCTGTTTTGCATATAAATTAAATACTGACTGTTTTTTCATGTAGCACACAAATATCAACTTTAAATTTCAGTGTACAGATAAGCTATCAAGTATTTGTGTGCTACATGAAAAAAACATTGTAACATGGTTTTGACTGAAATACAAAGTTTCTCAAGTTAAGATCCTTAATGAATCAGGCCCTCTGTTATTAAGGGGACCACTGCCACTTCAATAGAGATATATTTTATTATATGCAGTCAACAGGGGTCTGAGACCAGGAATACCGGACATCTCATTGACAGGACCTCACCATCCATTTTAGGTACACTACAGTTTAGACAATGTATTTTGATGTTTGCTTGTCTAATTAAAGCTGTGCTGTGCATTTGGTAAAACATACAGAGGCATCACAAAAAGGAAAGAGCAGACAACAAACTTACCCATAAAATATATTCCAAGCTCTCATTAGAATGTTATGTCATTTCATTTTTTTAATAGACTTTCCAACACTTGAAATCATGCTTGGAGAGCCTGGAACTGAATTACTTGTCTGCCAAAGATACGCATCGTGAATTGCAGCTGCAGATATACAGGACAGGATCCCAAACTGTGGGAGAATTTGATTTAGAGAGGTATGGTCAAAGTTTACACAATCAATCAGTCATATACAGTGCAGTGTTAGTCTTTGAGAAAACTAAATAGAATGTATTGTAAAGTAGAAACCCTGGTTATGGTCCCATTCTAAACTTATACAGATTTGTGAATGGGATCTTTAGAAAACTGCTTGAAGAAGCAAGAACCACATGTAGGTGAAAAAGATGGGCTTTAATAGGAGGGTTTAAGCATCCTTAATGCCACTGACGCTTTGACCTGACATCAAGGATAGCAGCTCAAAATAAGGAGCATGATAATTGTATAACTTTTTAAAGGCATAGCATGTAGGGTTAGAGTACAAACTGAGGTTCAGTCATGCACAAACCACTGTGGTACTAGTGCCACCACTTTCCCACTGATCTGCATCAGCAATCTCTCACCCAGTATAAAACCATAAAAAATGTATTATAATGTGGAGTGAAGTGATGAACATATATCGCAGGCTTTGATAACATTTGCCATGCTAGGCTAGCATATACGAATAGCTGACAAAGAAGTGTGTCAGTATTTGGCAGCAGCTAGTTCTTTTATTTCATAGATATTTTTCTGGTCGGCTATTTCATGAATGGTCATAGAATGCAGTCATTAATCCATTTTACACTTGTTAATCCTCTAAAAAATGTCTCTATTCTACAACACATTGTTAACTAGATGATTTATATTAAAGAATAACTACACTCAAATAATTTTGTCTTATTAAAATAGTTATGGTTTGTGCTACAATACTTGTATGACCACTGTTACTTGAAATATCACTTCTGCCTGAAATTGTCTAAAACTCAGAAACATTCTGTTGATGCCATCTGGCAGATAGGTTGTGAATAACTGACCTAGCTTACATATGTAAAATAGAAACAAGCTATGGATTGCTCTGATTATTTCCCTGGTTATAGATATTGTTAAGCAAGTCAATGTTTTCTATCAAATGGTAGCAAAAGTTTGTTTTTAAATTGTCAACAGGTAATTTCAGGCAGAGGTGCTATTTCAGGTAACAGGAGTAATTCCAGTAAGGTATAGAACCCAGCATAATTACTGTAATTAGGCAACATGCAATGTAGTTAATCTTTATTCTAGGTCTTCTGTTTGGCCACTTGTTCCTGGATAGACAGAAATGTATTTGCCATGCAATTTCTAATAACGGATTTTCTGTCACAGTTACTGACAATAGATAACCTTCAACATTTTAACAATTGCAAAATTGCCAATCCTATGGCTGGCTGAGCATGTTATTGTAGTTTATCAACAACTAGAGGGATCATGTTGCCCAACTATGGACTAAGTACATATTTCAGGGGTACTATACCAGTTCTTAGTGAAATTAGGCATAACATCTCAACTGATGAAGAACCAGTATTCAGTCAATGTAGTACTGGTAAAACTGCACTGGTTTATCTTGGACACATGTAATCTGCTCAATCTGTTCCAGAGCGGTAGAAGGACAGATCTTTAGACTTGGCATGCTACTAGAAGATGTGCAAGAACAAATAAATCAAAATGAGGAGAGCCTAACTGAATCTGCATCTCCCACCACTCCACAGGAAGCTCATTTATTGCCTTACCCTGAGGTAATTAAAGTTCTATCTACGATTTAAATAATACACTATACCACAATTTGCATGGGAAATTTTGGTTTATGAAGATTTGTTAATTGATGTTAATACCGAACAAGGGTCTGATTTAGAGTGCCGGCGTAAAGCCACAGCTGCAAAATTGCTTCTGCTTCTACAGCCATTTGGGGGACACTGCTAACTATGGGGCACTAAATTCTAGCAACCTGACTGGCTTGTTCCCTCCCAGGGGAGGTCTGGCAAAGTTTATCCCAAGAGGCGATACTCGCCTCTGCAGCCTATTAGCAACATTTAAAAAAAAATGCTGGTGGCCCAATGACCCAGTCAAAGGTAGCCCACTATGGGACCAGCCCGGGGAGCAGATGCCCCCCCAGCCCTGCCTCCCCCTGTTAACTCCCCTCTATGACCCCTGGACAATGGACAGTCAGTTTCTTAACAATGCTTACGGAGTAGGGCATTTTTTAAATTTTATTCTAATCATTTTTATTTTATTTTCATTTCATTTCTGTTGTTACAACTAGCAGCGTTCACGGAACTGAGCAATGTGAACGAGAGAGGGGAGGAAGACCGCATTTTGTTCCTCTATGGCAGAACACATGCCGCAGAATGAAATATCAACAGACACGAGGTTCATTTATACAGTAGGGGGTTTCCCATGACAGTGTGGGAAAACCCGCTGCTGTATACATAGACCTCGCGGTTGTTGATATTTCATTCTGCGGCAGGTGATCTTCTATGGAAGATCATAGTGCAATCGCTCTTAATAGTTTTTTAAGTTGCCAAGCTGGATCCTTTGGATTATTTTGGGTCTTTTAGACTGAAGTGAAGAAGATTATTTTCAACACCATTTGGAATATTTTTTGGGGATTTTCTTTTATGGTCTACTCCAGGACCTGTGGAATATTATGTTTTTTTATAGTTGGTTTCAAGCATTATTAGAGTAAAAGCTTACAAGATTGAATCATCTACAGATAAAGACATCAGATGGTAAATATATGGGGATTTATTATTTTTAATAAATATGTGGTTTTAAAGAGGTGTGTGGTTTATTTTAGGGGTTTAATTATTTTTATTAAAATGGTTTAAAACAAGGGTTGTGTGTTTTATTTAAATTTTACTTTGTGGAACTACATGGCTCAGTGACCCTGGGTGTCAGGGCATGCTGGCACTTATGGTTCTCCAAGTGCCAGCATGCCCTAGCTGCCATGGGTATGCTGGTGCTTGTAGTTCTACAAGCACCAACATGCCCAGACTGTTAATGGCAGTCCTGGCTGACCGGGACTTATAGTTCCACAAAGTTAAATGGTGTTTTATACTGTTGCTTTCTTTACTTTATTACCCTATTTCCACCGCCCCAGGGGTGTAGAAAGAGGCCTAGGGCTAGATTTACTAAGCTGTGGGTTTGAAAAAGTGGGGATGTTGCCTATAGCAACCAATCAGATTCTAGCTTTCATTTATTTAGTACATTATACAAAATGACAGCTAGAATCTGATTGGTTGCTATAGGCAACATACCCACTTTTTCAAACCCGCAGCTTAGTAAATCTAGCCCCTAGTGTTTTCAGCACAGGCCTGGGTCTCCCTAGATGGTGGCCCCCCCACATGCACATTTTTTTGCAGACCCCACTCACTATGGAGTCCAGTCCCGTGCTAAACAGCCTGGAGTTGTTTTGTCATTATGGAAGGGGGACCCCCTGCTCCGTGTCCGCCTGCTATAGTGCCACCAACCCCAATTCATGAGGGCACCAATCAGCAGATACGTGCCCTCATGAATCAGGCACTTTATCTTTATATCTGAGTATCTTTATCCTTGGACGGTAGGTGACAATGCTTTTATTACTACTTCTCTAGGGAATCCGTCTCAGCGAGTCCCTAACGCCTTGGCGGCATCACAAGAATTCCCCTGAATGCAAAACCTAGAAAGGTCGCTTCAGGAGCTGGTTAGGGTGTATTCCTCCCTAGAGAAGATGTTAGAGGCATAAGCATCTGGCTCATTCCTGAGTCCAGGGATTAGAGTCGGGACCAGTGGATACATTCTTCGCAAGATGCCTGGATAAGGGGCATCGTAACAAGAGGTTATGTTCTGGATCTCCTGCAGATGCCTTAGAAGCATTTTCTTTCCACTTCCCTTCCACGAGACGGTATTAAGCTAATGGCCCTTCAGGGGGAAATTCAGTCCTTGTTATCATCAGGTGTGAGTGTCAAAGTCCTGAGAGAGCAAAGAAGTTTGGGTTATTACTCAAACCATTTTCTTGCACAAAAGCCAGACATGTCCTTTCGCCCTATCCTGAACCTCAAGTATCTTGACTTACGCTTGAGGGAAGCCTGCTTCCAGATGGTGTCATTTTCCTCCGTGATCAACTCCATGGAGCGGAACGAGTTTCTTGAATCCTTGGATATCAAGTATGCATACCTTCACATCCCAATATGGCAAGACCAGCACAATCTTCTCCTGTTTGTAGTGGACATGTCCTTTACCAGTTTTGAGCCCTATACTTTGGTCTGGCAACAGCACTGCAGGTATTTACAAAGGTGAATGCAGTTATGGCAGAAATGGGTGATGATTCTGCCAGACCTCGACAATCTCCTGATCAAAGTTATTTCTGCTTCTCATCTTCTGTCCCACTTCCTCTTGACAGGAGAAATGCTGCTAGTGCAAGGATGGGTCATAAATTTCTAAAACTCCAGCCTGGTCCCTACTCAGCGCATGGTTTTCCTGGGTCTCCTGTTTGACACTAGAGGGTAAATGTATCAAACTGAGAGTTTTCCGGCAGGTTTGAAAAGTGGAGATGTTGCCTATAGCAACCATTCAGATTTTAGTTATCATTTTGCAGAATGTACTAAATAAATTATAGCTAGAATCTGATTGGTTTTTCAAACCCGCCGGAAAACTCTCAGCTTGATACATTTACCCCTAGGTGTCAGAAGGTGTTTTTGCCCCAGGAAAAAATTTTGGCTGTTCAAAAACAGGTGAAAAACTTGTTATTCCTTGAGCATGTTTCAATTCTTCATTGCATGAAACTTATGGGGTGACCAGTGTCTTATTTTGAAGCGGTACAGTTAGCTCACCTCAACTCATGACCCTTTCAAAACGAGATACTAGCAAAGTGGTCGAGGTCCGATCCTCAGTTGGTGACACAGTTTTTCCATCTGTGTCCAATGACCCGTCAGTCTTTCTTGTGGTGGTTACAAGTGAGAAATCTAAGTCGGGGCCATCCCTTCTCTGTGTGTGACTATACCATAGTAACCATAGATGCCAGCCTCCATGGCTGGAGTGCAGTGACAGGGGCTTTGGACCCAGGAGGAGGCAATGTTCTCGATCTACGGGCATGCTTTAATGCTCTGGTAAAAGCTCGGTTCTTTCTGAGGATCAGACCCATTTGAGTCAAGTCTGACACCGCCACAGCGGTGGCATATCTCAACCACCAAGGGGGAATCCAGAAGTTCCCTAGCCATGAAGAAAGCGACCAGGATCATGTGATGGGCAGAACATCATGTCCCAGTATTCTCAGCAGTCTTATTCCAGGGGTGGATTATTGGGAAGCCGACTACTTAAGTCACCATGCCATTCATCCAGGGGAATGGTCCCTCCACCCAGAGGTGTTCACCCAGATTGTAGACAGGTGGGGGCAGCGGGAGGTCGACATGATGGTATCTCGGCTGAACCACAAAGTAGCCAGGTATTGTGCCAGGACCAATTATCCACAGGCATACCTAGTGGATTGCATGACAGTTCCCTGTAACTACCGGCTGATATATGTCTTTCCTCCGATTCCTATATTACCTCGTGTGCTAAAGAAGGTCAAGAGAGAGGGGGTGCTGGTCATTCTGCTGACACCTGACTGGCCGAGAAGATCCTGGTACGTCGATGTTCTCAGCATGGCTATAGAATTGCCCTGGAGACTTCCTCTCAGGGAAGATCCTCTGAGCCAGGGTCCATTCATTCATCGGGACTTAGTACGGCTGGCTTTGAGAGGCCCTGATTCTCTGCAGAAAAACTTCCTCTGACAGGGTTATTCAGACAATGGTTAAGGACAGGAAACCGGCATCTTCCAAGCAGTATCTTCGGGTCTGGAAGCTCTACATAGACATGTGTACAGTGAGGTGTGCCCACCTAGTCTCAAAGTCTCAAGACAGATAAAGGTCTGGTAGAAATATCATGCAATTGCAATCCAAATCACAAGAGGGAGCAAGATTCTATGGAAGCATTTAGTCCAGAAACAAACACAATACTCAAGCAAAGGCTTCAAAACAGGAAGTGCCTTTTCTAGGGCCAAACAGGAAATGAGATCCAAGATGGATTCTTCATGAGACAGTCCTAGCCATCTTGGATATGGGCCATTGTTAGGGCAAGTTCATAACAGAGATCCAAGATGGAATCTTTATGAGACAATCCTGGCCACCTTGAGTGAGGGCAATTCTAAGGGCAGGTTCATAACAAGCAAGTTCATAACAATCTGACTCGGTTCTTGTCTTTCCTTCAGGATGGCCTGGACAAGGGCTGCATTTGGCTTCTTTTAAGGTTCAGGTCTCGACTTTGACCTAAAAGGTTTCCTTTTCAGTCGCTATATCATCTGCTCAATGGGTCTCGGAGTTGGTGGGCCTGTTCTGCAGGTCACCTTTTCTTATTTTTCACGAGGACAGAGCTGTTTTATGCACCAAGGCCTCTTTTCAACCCAAGGTGGTGTACATATGTCATATCGACCAGGATTTTATTATACCAGCGTTGCCCTAGGACTTGAAGTCTGGATCTCAGGATTCGCTTCTTCTGTCGCATGTGGTTCAGGCTTTGCAGATATATGTGGATCGCACAGCATCCGTGCATAAAACTGATAGTCTCTTGGTGTTATACGATGCTCACAAGCCATGATAGGACACAGTTGCCAGATAGATTAAAACTACCATTCGTCAGACTTATCTCTCAGAGGGTTATCCAGTTCCAGAGGAGATTACGGCTCACTCCACCAGGTAGGTCAGCGCCTCCTGGGTGCCACAAAATGGAGCCTTGGTCGAGCAAGTGTGTTGAGCAGCTACCTGGTCTTCCGTCCACAAGTTCACCAGATTTTTTCTCTTCAACGTATTCGTCTACAAAAATGCTAGCTTTGGCCGAAGAGTTTTGCACGGAGGACGGTCTAAGCGTACCCACCCAGCTTTTGAACGTCCCCATTGTCAGCAGTGTCCCCCAAATGGCTATGCTAGAGTAAAGAGGATTTTTGTGATGTTTTATGCTGCAGTAAAACAAGAAAAATATAACTGCAAATTGAGTAGTATTCTTAATCCACTATGACATGCTCCATAAAAGATTATATAAAACAAAGATCCTGTGTTGAAATATAGTAACCAATAGTTATGTCTTTTATTAATGACCTGAAGAAAACTGAAGATGTTACAGACCTGATTATAAACAACATTGCTGACAAGGAACAAGCAACTCAAGAACAGGGGAGGGTCATCTTATTGCCATGCTCATGGTAAGCCCAGACTCGTGTTTTGGTGCACAAACTGTACTTATTTACTAGAATATGTTGTCCTTTTCAGATCAATCAAAGACATTCAAGCTTTTATAACATAAGTTGCCAAATCAAATTAAAAATATAAATAAGACTCCTGCAAGAGAGATATGTGGATGTCTCATGTGGATGTATACATTCACACTCTGCTGATAAGAATGTTATGTGTTAAAGGATGACTAAACCCAAACATTGACATTTTGCACACAGGAACCATTGAGATAAAATACATTGTTCAGTACAACACTGATATTCTACTGCAACTCTGTTAAAAAGTAAAGTATTACCTACCCTAGTCCCCAATCCACTACAGCCAACTGAATATCTTCCCACTTCTTCATTCAGGACATTGTCCTGATGGTTATCATGGAGGTCACAATGGAGTTACCATGACCACACTGCCCTTGTACAGGGCTGCAAGAGGAACTCAGGGCCCCGGTACAACAACTTCATGGGGCCCCCCTTATAGTTGAGAATTTTAAAAAAATTGGCGTCGCCGTGGTAGTGAGTGTGTTCATACAATTGGTGGGGTGGCTATGCATCATCGGGGTGTGGCTAGCCGGTGAAAAGCGATAGGCCACCCTCCTACAGAAAAAACTCTGCTTTGTTGTGTACACCTTTGGCACAAGAGTGCA
The DNA here is from genome assembly GCF_038048845.1 of Mixophyes fleayi. Taxonomy (NCBI): domain Eukaryota; kingdom Metazoa; phylum Chordata; class Amphibia; order Anura; family Limnodynastidae; genus Mixophyes; species Mixophyes fleayi. The sequence continues at coordinate 57,850,879 of NC_134409.1, forward strand.
GTGCTTACTCACTGGAGCGTGACATATGTCCCAGCACTCCTGACTTTCAGGACATCTAGCATCATACTGTAGTTTATAAAGAATGCAGTGTTTACATAAAGAGTTCACAGTCTTGGCCTGCCCCTTACATTACATTCCCACTAGAATCACAACATTTCACAGACTCTCTCCTACCTGTTCTTGTCACTTTCACCACCTGTGGCTGCAGGTTTCTTTAGTTGCGGCTTCTCTAGGTCCTGGAAAAAAATGGGTACATTTAGAAAATCAATAGCACCCACGATTAATAATTAGGCCTTTCTTCAGCCACAACATTAACATAATAGTATTCCCATTTAATAAATAAACCTATTTCCCTCCAAACAGCCCCAGCAATAAATTAATAGTATTTACATTTCATAAATATACCTATTTCCCGCAGCCATCACTGCCATTAAATAATTCATAGTCACATTTAATAAAGAGACATCATTCTCCCCAAACTCACCCCCACATTCAATAGCCCCCAAACCACCCCATCTTAAGTTAATAGTCTCCACTATTATATTACCCCACCATCACCCCACAAACAAAATAGCACAGAATAATTAGCTACCACCTACCTACTACATTTCCACAAGCCCCCTGTGCCATCACACACACACATTGTCACAAGCCCCCTGTGCCACCACACACACACACACATTACCACAAGCCTCCTGTGCCATCACACACACATTACTGTGCCTCTTCATCATCATCACCACGCTGTGTGCCCTTAAGCTCACACTGCACCTTTCATGCTGCTTTTCCCCCTTCACCTGGCCCCCATTCATCACACTGTGCCATGCTGCCCCCCCTTCATCACTCTGTGCCATCCTGTCCCCCCCTCTCCTTCACTGTTCCATTCTGCCCCCCCTTCATTACTGTACCATCCTTTCCCCAACTCCTTCATCACTGTGCCCTGCTGCTCCCCCCCCTTCATTAGACTGTGCCATCCTGACTCCCCCCTCTCCATCACTGTGCTATGCTGCTCCACCCTCTCCTTCATCACTGTGCCATCCTGCCCCCCCTCTCCTTCATCACTGTGTCATGCTGCTCCCCCCTCTCCTTTATCACTGTGCAATCCTGCCCCCCCTCTCCTTCATCACTGTGCCATGCTGCTCCCCCCTTCATTACACTGTGCCATCCTGCCTCCCCCTCTCCATCACTGTGCCATGCTGCTCCTCCCCCCCCCTCTCGTTCATCACATCGCCATCTTGCACCCCCCTCCCCTTCATCGCTCAGTGCCTTTGTTTTCCTCCCCTTGCCGCCGTTCCTTTACTTACCTTTGTATAGGCTTCTTTCATCTCTACTCTTCTCTCTTCTGTCTTCTTGCTTGCTCCTCTCTGCGCCGCTCCACACTGAATGTCGGGCGTGACGTGATGACGTCACGCCAGACATTCAGTGCAAAACGGAGCAGATAGGAGGGAAGAGGGACGCCGGCGCCGCAATCACGTGAGTATTTTTATTTATTTATTTATATTTCTGTTGCCTGCTCCTCCACCAACGATGGGGGTGGAGCCAACCCCCCTCACCCCGCAGGAAAAAAAAATGTTTTAAAAAACAGACAACAAAAAAAACAATTGTCAACAGTGAGGGACCGGGCCGGGCCACCTGGCATGCCCGGGCCCAGGTAATTAGTACCCCCCTTCTCGGCGGCCCTGTCCTTGTATTTCTGCACAGAAAGTCTGCCAGGCTGCCACACAAGCTCTGCTTAGAGAATCACACCCCTCTTGGCAATATACTGCAGAGGTGTAACGAGACCATGGTGGACATATTTAGTTAGGCATAAACACAGTTATTTCATGTATATTATTTAGCTCTGTAATACACAGCCTTTAATATATATTAATGTCACATTGTGGGTTTTCATACTTTTTAAGAACAGTTCTTGTCAGCACTGTAAATATGTATCCTGTATATATCAACTATTTGGGGAAAAATATGTAATATGTAATCTTAATCCTTTGTCAAGGGACCTCATTTCATGTGGTCCTACAGTCACTATGTCTATATATTAAATAACACTGAAATGAAGATAAAATCATCTTAATATTTACAGTAGACACATATAAACCTCTTCTACAGCCATATTGTACCATAGCAACAGTTGCAATTGATTTTGTACGGTTTCTAATATGTTTAAAAATAAGTTTTGGTAGGGTAGAAACAAATTTAAACCCTATTATATAAGTTACTGAATCATTGGTTGTCCTATACAGAAAAATGCACATAGATTACAGCAACTTGCCTATTTCTGTATGGAAATCCGCAGCACTAAAGATGTTTCTTCCTGCTTTAGGATGTCATGCAACGTTTTTGTTAGTTTACCTGTTTTTATGCAGTTGCAACTTGGGTTACCACAACAAAATTACATTGATTGAGGAATGAGCAAATATTTTTTCAATATAATAAGTAGACCATGCCAAACATGGGATAAAAATGAGGTATGCAATGTGAGGTGTGCAACAAATGCAATAACATGCTTTCTGATAAGCACAAATGTAAAGAAACATTCTTATTTTTGAGGATGAGGTACTTTAATAAATGTCAAGGGGTGAAAACTATAGATTTGAAGATAATTTTAGTATTTTCAAAAATACAAGTTGTGTGCCTGTGTTAATTCCTCTGCAAAAATAAAACCCATTCATCTTGACATACGCCGATCAGCCAAAACATTAAAACCAATTGTCTAATATTGTGTAGGTCTCCCTCGTACTGTCAGAACAGTTCTGACCCACTGATGCATGGACTCCACAAGAACTCTGACATATCCTGTGGTATCTGGCACCAAGACATTGGAAACAGATCCTTTAAGTCCTGTAAATTGCAAGATGAGGCCTCCATGACTCTGGCTTCTTTTTCCAGCACATACCACAGATGCTCTATTGGATTGAGATCTTAGGAATTTGAAGGCCAAGTCAACACCTTGAACTCTTTGTCATGTTCCTCAAACCATTCCTGCAGCGAACCGCTGTATGTTCTGACACCTTTCTACCATAGCTAATATGATCTTTTTCAGAAATTTGTGCTATAGTAACTTTTCTGTGGGATTGGACCAGACAGGCTAACCTTCGCTCCCCACATGCATCATTGAGCATTGGGTGCCCATGAACATGTCACCGGTGCTCCGGTTGTCTTTCCTTGGACCACCTTTGGTAGGTACTAACCACTGCATACTGGGAACACCCCATGAGACCTGGGGGTAAATGTATCAAAGTCCGTTTTTTTCATCTTGCGGGAGATCGGCGATTTTTCAGCTAAAATTTAAAGCGGTGATGGCTTGTAGAGGCAAACTTGCCTTTACATGCCATCGCCGCTTTAAATTTTAGCTGAAAAATCGCCCATCTCCCGCGATATGAAAAAAACGGACTTTGATACATTTACCCCCTGGTGTTTTGGAGATGCTCTGACCCAGTCGTCTAGCCATCACAATTTGGCCCTTGTCAAAGTCGCTCAGATCCCTACACTTGTCCGTATTTCCTGCTTCCAACACATCAACTTCAAGAACTCACTATTGTCTTTCTGCCTAATATACCCACCTCTTGACAGGTGCCATTGTATTGAGATAATCAATGTTATTCACTTCACCTGTCAGTGATTTTAATGTTGTGGCTGATCAGTGTATTTTGATGAAGTATTCTGGTTCTTGTAGTACTACAAGCACCAGCATGTCCAGACTGTTAATGGCAGACTGGGATTGCTGGGAACTGTAGTTCACCAATGTAAAATAGCATTTCCTCTATTATTAACCATTTATTACCCAACACACACCACCCAGGGGTGTGGGAAGAGCCCTAGTGCTGTCAGCATGAGTTGGGTACCCCTAGGAAGGGAGCCCACATTTTTGTGTGGACCCCAAATACCTGGGGAATTCAGCCTGGGGCTGTGGCAGGGGAAACCCTGCATGATGTGGGTTCCCCTGCTATAATGCCACCAGCCCTGGCTGGCAAAGCCTAGGGCTGGTTGTAGAAAAATCGGTGGGACCCCACGTTGTTTGTCCCCCTGATTTTCCTCTTAACAGCACTAGGGTTAAGATTTTTTTAAATGATTTATTTTTGACACTGTTTACTGCCAGCGGCTATACCTGCAGGAATTGCTAATTTAATGTCGGCATTGTGACTGTCGGCAATCACAATGTTGGTATTTTATCAGTGCCAGGCATATTGAAATACCAGCATTTACAGTCACAGCAAATTTATACGTAGGTCACTGAATAGTACAGCAGCATTAGAAGCACAGTCGTATCTGCAAGATTCTCCAGCGGTAATGGAAGGAACTGATATTTCACATCTCCAGGTAAATATAATTAAGTTTCAAATACATGAATAGCATTATACAAACTGAACACATCTTTTCATTGATCTTGCAAGAATGCATTTTTTTAAGTGTGCTCATATTGATTTGTTTGTTTTCCAATTCGAATGATTAGTTCATATGGAATAAGGGGTCATTCTGAATGTCTACTGACAAATCCTGACCATTAAGCTATTTTTGAATGGAAATTAATTGATGTCTATTTATAATTTATTTTCACAGTACATTACTATGCATGTTGAGCAAAAGACACATTAATCATACACAGCCATAGTGGATAATTATCATAACTACAGTCATGGCCAAAAGGTTTGAGAATGACACAAATATTGTTTTTCACAAAGTTTGCTGCTTCAGTGTTTTTAGACCTTTTTGTCAGATGTTGCTATGGTAGTAAAATTACAAGCATTTCATTAGAGTCAAAGGCTTTTATTGACAATTACATTAAGTTTGTGCAAAGAGTCAATATTTGCAGTGTTATCGCTTCTTTCTGAAGACCTCTGCAATTTGCCCTGGCATGCTGTCAATCAACTTCTGGGCCACATACTGACTGATGGCTGCCCATTCTTGCCTAATCAATGCTTGGAGTTTGTCAGAATTTGTGGGTTTTTGTTTGTCCACCCGCCTCTTGAGGATTGACCACAAGTTCTCAATGGGATTAAGGTCTGTGGAGTTCCCTGGCCATGGACCCAAAATTTCAATGTTTTGATCCCCTAGTCACTTAGTTATCACTTTTGCCTTATGGCAAGGTGCTTCATCATGCTGGAAAAGGCATTGTTCTTCACCAAAGTGTTCTTGGATGGTTGGGAGAAGTTGCTCTTGGAGGATGTTTTGGTACCATTCTTTATTCATGGCTGTGTTCTTAGGCAAAGTTGTGTGTGAGCCCACTTGGCTGAGAAGCAACCCCACACATGAATGGTCTCAGGATTCTTTATTGTTGGCATGACACAGAACTGATAGTAGCGCTCACCTTTCCTTCTCCAGACAAGCGTTTTTTTAGATGCCTCAAACAATCTGAAAGAGGATGCATCAGAGAAAATGACTTTACCCCAGTCCTCAACAGTCTAATCCCTGTACCTTTTGGAGAATATCAGTCTGTCCCTGATGTTCTTCGTGGAGATAAGTGGCTTCTTTGCTGGTCTTCTTGTCACAAGTCTATCCTCCAAAAGTCTTCCCCTCACTGTGCGTGCAGATGCACTGACACCTGCCTGCTGCCGTTCCTGAGCAAGCTCTGCACTGGTGGTGCCCCGATCCCGCAGCTGAATCAACTTTAGGAGACGGTCCTGGCACTTGTTGGTTGTTCTTTGGCACCTTGAAGCCTTCTTCTCAACTATTGAACCTCTCTCCTTGAAGTTCTTGATCATCCAATAAATGGTTGATATTGGTGCAATCTTAGTAGCAATATCTTTGCCTGTGAAGCACTTTTTGTGCAAAGCAATGATTACTGCACGTGTTTCCTTGCAGGTAACCATGGTTAACAGAGGAAGAACAATTATTTCAAGCACCACCCTCCTTTTAAAGCTTCCAGTCTGTTATTCTAACTCAATCAGCATGACAGAATGATCTCCAGCCCTGTCCTCGTTAACACTCTCACCTGTATTAAAGAGAGAATCACAGACCTGATGTCAGCTGGTCCTTTTGTGGCAGGGCTGAATTACAGTGCAAATGTTGTTTTTGGGATAAAGTCATTGTCATGGCAAAGAGGGACTTTGAAATTAATTGCAATTCATCTGATCAATCTTCATGACATTCTGAAGTATATGCAAATTGCCATCATAAAAACTCAAGCAGCAGGCATTGTGAAAAATAATATTTATGTCATTCTCAAAATTTTCGCCATGACATCGTAGGACTTGACTTTTAAACAAGATATGTTACATATTTGCTATTTTGAAAATACAATATATTTTGTTTGGCCCATCATTCTGCTGTAAGTAAAACTAAGGTGCAGTACAAACAATTCATATTCCTCTGTTATATGCTCTAGTTAGGTTATTACAGTTACAGGGTCTATTATGCTTGGGAGTTGGGCTTTCCTGCATAGGATTTTTTCATAATATCACCATGCCTAAAAAATACTTAATTATGACACTGCCCCTAACATTGCCCCCAGCATTGCTAGATGTGATTCTCAATGTGATTATAGGAGGATATGCTTGATAATAATATGCTTCATAATAATGTTACTCAACAATTACCAGAAATTATTTATTTTTCTGTATGGTTAATGGGTCACTGGACAAGAGGTCTGATATCTCCTATCTGTACTTGCTAATGGCAATCAAGTATTTTTCAATTTTCTTCTTGGGGTTTTGCTTTTTTATGTGTATGGGGAAAAATGTATTTTAAATGAGCAGGGTGTCCCTTATAGTGTAATGACCCTTGTAATCCAGCTGTCCATTGTAATGGAAAATAGAAATGTGCACACATGAAACCCACTTGAAAGCATGTTGATGTAAACCATTTTTGTGTGTAGGTGTAGTTGTCTACAGCACAACCAATTATAGGTTTACACAGCGTTTTCTCTATATATTTTTTTTACAACATACTGATAATTGAAATGGACACAATTAGCCAGCATTTTCTACAATATCATGCTTAATCTGTATATTGTTGTATAATAAAATGTTTAATTCCACATTTTTATGGTATTAGCAGTCTTATCTGAGTCCTGATACTTGTGCTGGCATCAAAGAGACCGCAACACAGTCTGAAGCAGGACTCAATGATCAGAACATTAAAAATAGGTAAGCAGCATTAGTATTTACTTTAACTATTTTTTATGTAGCTGATCAAGGACGTACTCTCACTTTTCTTCCAATACATTTTTGGTTGTGATTGGGTTTCTATAAATTGATGTAATAGCTTCAACTATCTAGCAGCAACTGCTTCAAATAATAGAATTTATTAATATGGAAATTAAATATGTACTTTAAATGACATGTCATGTTTCTATTAATAGAGCAAAAAGAAATTGCCTTTTCTGTAGTGCTTACTATAAACAGTTACAAATACTATTATACACTATTATGCTAGTATACTAACTTTTGGAACTAAAGAGTCCCTTAATAATATATTCAGTTATCCAGATACAGATCTATGAAGGACAGCTGGGGAGAATGTATTTTGATCATTTTTCAGATTGGTACAGATGAGAACCAACTATGTGTAGTTTGTGACATCTGATATTAGTGACACCGGAAAGGAATTGGAAATGTATTTTGGTTTACACGGAAACAACTTATTTAAGTATTGCCTTGTTATACAGTGATGTAAAAGTATATGGATTTGAAAATAAAACACCATCCACTATTTTTATTTTGGCAACATATAGAAAAATATGAGAGTGCATCCAACAAACTCTGCTACTAAAGGCACAACAGGGAATATAATCATTTTATGAAACATTTTGTTCTATCTCTACAATGAGTCCACAAAGGAGTGGTACCCTCCGTGCCACACTACACAGATGTACGGTAATCTACTGTATTAAACAACCTGCAAATGGGAATTGATTATTTTTCATTGCTTTGTTGCAGGTAGGGAGAGAGGTGCAAACTATTCTGTTACCAGTGTTAGATGCTAAAACTGCTGTTCGTTGACACGTGTCAGTATATAAACAATACCAACAATTTACTTGTGTGCGTGTAACGACTCCTTCTTCCTACAAGGAAGGAGTAGAAATTATGATGCTTATGCAAGGCCATGTCGATCATGATGGAGGTGGTTCTCAAGCTTAGGCAGTACTTTGCTTGAGAATAGCAGCTGGTGTGGGAGAGGCAGAGTAAAAATGGTGGGTTTTTAATTTTTCTGTATAATGGACTCAGGAGATGGGTTGACAAAAAGAACCAACCACAAAATGTTTTTAACTGGTGTGGGAAAGGTTTATTAAAATATTACCTAGTCAGAATAAACAGAACATTTGCAATTGCTTTAATGTCTCTACTTTACACCTTGATAGTGTTTCATGTGCTTCCCCCATTCATTTATAAACTTAAACAAATATTTATAGAAGATCAGGGCTAGATAATTTCTGAGAGGTGTATCAACTAGATGTAGATAAACTGGGGATCCATGTGTGCTCTTCATTATGTAACATATGCTTTATCCTGACAGACTAAATAGATAGGATGGGTATACCAGCATGTGTTTAATCTGCTACCTATAAGGGCCCATTAGTGCCTTGTATCCTTTTTATATAAATTGCTACTAGAATATTCCCTCTTTTGGACCCAAATCCCTGTCTCTATACTTCCAGATCTCTAGATGTATATGGATAAACTCCTCTATTGGTTCCCAAAAGTATCTGTGGCTTTAATTAGAGAAAATGACTAAATTAATAAAAAAAAGAAAACAAAAAATACACAAAACTCTACTACTCTTTTATGTCTGTGAGAAAAAGGCTCCATATGGCAGAATTACCCTAAAAGCTGCTGAAAAGAAACATTATATTTAAGAGGATTTCATTTTAGAATAAATGGAAAGGAAATGGAATTTTCTCCTCTTTTGCATAATATGGAATTATCGAGGTATCTACAAATGCTGTTTTGCAGTTCAAACCAGCTGGTCGAAAAAGACGCTTCTGTGATATCCAAAGACTCTGCTCCTCATGTACAGAATCATCATTCCTCTAATGAAAATGGGCAAAGTAAGGCGATAAAATAGTATTCGTTTAAAAATCTCTAACTTTGTGATTTTTTTTATAAATATAATTTTTTAAAAAATGTTTTAAATTTAAAAAGTATAAATGTATAAATTCAAAATCATTCAAAAGTATCACAGTGAAACAAAGTGCATTACAAATGGCACACTGTTAGTGGATATAGAGGCTGCACTTGCCATGTAATCATTAACACTGGTAAGAATACATTTATTTTGCATTTGGAATACTCACATTTAAGAACCAATACTGATACATGCAAGAGATAATAGTATGATTTTGGTTAATTCCCAAATTAAATGTAATTGTAAGTTACTAAGAAATGTTATAAACATACAGGTAAACTTCCGGGCCTTGTCAGAACTGAATATGTCTGAGACAAAGCTGTGATCATAGTGGAAGATGTTTTTCCTAAGGTTACCAGACAGGAGTTCTCTTGTACCCTGCCGGTACAAGTTGCCAGTATAAGTTGCATTTGTTAATGTATCTGGAGATGTAAAATTTATTAAACTAATAGAAAGCAACAGAAGAGAGCCAAATAGTTGGCAAATACTAAAAAACATGAATGGTTCCTCAACTCTCTAGTTCTTTTAAATTAATAGGGTCTACTTATTAAAGTGCGATCAGCTATTAAAACAGAGAAAACAGCAGATTTCTTCGTAAAACGGCCATCTCACAATTTATGAAATCAAAGATTTCTCCTGCCACATTCTATTTAACGTTTCTTAACACAGTCCCCATAGATTAATATGAGGACTGCGAAATTTTGCAATTCCTTAAGCTATGAAAAGCTCGGCTTTTCTCAGCAAGGTAACACCAGGATGGCGTTACCTGTCATTTTCTATGGGATCCATCTGAAGTCTCTCCAGCTTTGCTGGATCCCTTACCCATAAAAGTGCTATGCACATGTGCATAGTGATTCCTTGCCGGTAAATAATGAAAAGAGTTTGCGCTGGAGGGGGGACTTCGCCAGGGCATTTAGAGTAGTCCTGGCATGTTGAATAACAGCAGTGTTTCATTATGCATCGTTGCAATATGCTAGATACATAAGGTTTGTCACTGCACTATTTTAATACGCAGACCTCATAGTCTGTAACTCATGGGGATTTCTAAGTGTAATTCTCCCTGCCTTCCCTTCATTTCCTCCAGCCACATCTTCCCCAGATTCTCCAGCCCCCACCCCATTTTCTGTAGCCTCCTCTCCCCACCCCCACATTTTTTGTAGCCTCCTCTACTCCCCTCCATTTTCTGTAGCTTCCTCTACCCCACCATTCATTTTATATTGGATCCTCTCCTCCCCCTATTTTCTGTAGCATCTTCTACCCCCCTTTTCTGTAACATTCTCTCCCTTCCTCCCCCCCTGTTTTCTGTAGCATTCTCCCTCTCCTCTCCCCCCGTTTTCTGTAGCAATCATCCCCCCTGGTTTTCTGTAGCATTCTCTCCTCAACCCACCCTGTTTTCTGTAGCATTCACTCTCTCCTCTCCCCACCCCCACGATTTTTGATGCAGGTCTGCTGGAAAACTATATTGCGGGCGGGTGAACCACCCTGGACGATTGCACCGCCCACATTATTTAAATAATAATGTCTCATTCTGAGACATTATTGATGTCTTCTCGGCTACAGTACCGCCCCCCCAGAGGCCGGCGCACTAGGCAGCTGCCTAAAGGTGCCACTGCCCTGGCAGGAGAGCTGTCAGCAAAATACAACCTACCGTTATATTATGACATTAAACACTAACAGCATGCAACAAGTTCTTATAAAATGTTTTTTTTTAACGCTCCTCTACATCTACCCGAAAGCAGTGAGGAATACATAGGGAGTACAGAGAATGTGACGTACACAAGACGATTGTTCTCTGAAAAATCGTGATATTGATAATATCTTAATTTCTCTGAGTGTATAAAGACTTTTACATAAAAAGAGGAAGAAAGCAGAACAATAGGAGATCTGTGACACTAAGCTGTGATAGCTCGGGTTAAAACTGATCAGACTCCTCCCACTTTATTGGCCAATGCACATAAAATGAAAGTTGGTTCAATCAAATAACATTGACATAATCTGCAAATGTATATTTTAATGTTCATATATATTTAAAGAACTTTTATGTTCTACATTGGACTTCATTTACGAAGTGCACTGGTTGCACTGGATGCATGGTGCAAAATTCCTTGCTTTTGCATACCGTCCAGAATTTGTGGGACATCCCGATTCGCAGACCGTAAATGGGTGAGTGGAGTTTTGCCCATTTTAACTACTTATGGACAGAGTTTGGGCAGAACATGGCAGGCTTTCTGGATTATAAATGTTGGGATCTATGGTTTTGCATCAGTACACCCAGATGGTCCGCCCAATAAACATCAAGATGCACACCTACCCTTTGTTTTCAGGAGACACTTCTTCAAACAAAAGATGCAAATCCGACCACCTACAACTTTAGAACCATCCCTTTTATTATGCCATGTGTTAGTATTTATGCTAAAACACTGCTCCGTTTAGCCTAATTTATTGCTTACAAGTACGACGATACTGAGGGCGCATAAGAATTGACATTATTATATGTGGAATTTTTGTCAGTTTGAAGCTTTGCTTTACATTTGACAAAGTTTGCCTAGAAATGCACTTCATCACCAAAGTGTAACTAGAAGGTGAGAAATGCATTCTATTGAAAGAATAGGATGAGACCCAGTATCCACCAGCTCAAAGCTGATGCAAAAATCAAGTCTTTTTGTGTTGTAGAAATGGCTGTGTCCCCCTCTGCAGAGCAAGAATTGCACCTTAAATATGTGTCCACTGCACTGTCATCTTATTTCAATCATTTTGCTCTGCAGCATACCATATTTTGCAGGTAATGCCCTTGCTCTGCCCAATTATGCTACTCTGCAATCTCCACCTTGCTCCACCAACCAATGCTCTTTGGTGGAAATGTCGGCGTCTTTGCAAAAGTCAAGGCACAACAAAGAGATTTTTATGCTGTGCAGGATTTTTATCCTGAGGCGGGGTTTGGTCCTTATTCAACCATTTTGCCAAAGACAAACCTATATCTATAGACCAAAAGATAAGAAATCCCTATAAGCTTTAAATTTGCTAGCAGGTTTGGTAACAGTGTAAAAAGTGAGCCTTATAAAACAGTCCTCAAAATATTTCCCAGCATGTGTTTTAATGTTGAATGTAAAAAACTGTTTGACATTTCAGATCATCTTTCCCAGTTGGAGTCTTCTGCAGACTGGCATTTGGCTGAGAAGTCATTTCATGTTGAGGAAAAACAAATTACAGACAAATTAAAGAAAGATGTTGAACAATACCCATTGTCCTCCAACAGGTATTACTCCTATATTACCTATCATCATATTCAGTGTTTTACAGTATGGACAAGGAATAGAGTGGTTCCCTAGTATGTGATGTGGTCTTCCTACTATGCTGATGATTGATAACTCTGAGGTTTCATTGGAAAGCACAACTCAAATATAACCTATTAAATATTATCTATCCTATACAATGTACACTGTTATAAGATTTCTATATGTGTTTTGTACAACTATCTGAAACAGAGATTCCATTATTTTTGCATGTTGAAGGTCTATGTTGAAGTCACCCAGATTAATGCATAATTTGGTGACCCCAAATAACTAAAAGTCTCTAACAACTCTGCACCATGAGGCCTAAGAACCAAACATCCTACATGAAGATTCATGTTTTCTGCACTTTTCTCTCTTAGCTGCTTTAGTCATCAAATTTATTCTATATTCTCATTTCTGCTTTATTCTTAAAAGTGAACACTTTTGAACGTCATTTGTATACTGAACATGTTTGGCATTCATTTGCTTGGATACTGTGCACACAGACCTCTTCCATCTATGAGTTCGATGTACAGTGATTATGAAATACTAGTACCACTGGACTTTCTCTGTATTACAGTATTCCATCCTGCAGGGCTATATAGAGCTTAGTCTCTGATGGATGAAGGCAATTTAATTAATTGAATGTTGAGCGCCCAAATTGTTTTATTGCAAACAAGAACATTAGATGTTATTCTCCCTCAATCAACATAGGACAGGAAGCAATAGTGAAGGAGTGAGGGTCGCTTTATCCTTCTGAGCAGGGTCACTCTATTGGGAGTTATGTTTTCCCCTTGTGGTGTCTTAGTTGTGTGTTTTCTACACAACAGCTCCCAAGTATTGAAGTATTGCAAGTTGGAAAGGAACTACTCAACAACTGCTGTCACGGGCACTAGGAGTTGCTTACCCGAGTTTCACCAGATGGAACTCTGCTAGAGAGGCGGGATTATGGCACGCATCTCAAAGCAGGCAGGTGAATGATTGGAGCGACACAACAGCAGGAGAGTAGAGATAGTCTGGGGAAGTCAGCGACTTGCAGCTATGGTTAGAGGAAAGTCAGCGACTTGGAGCAGTAAACTGGAGGCTGAAGATAATGTAGACACGAGGAGTGGACGTGGATAGGTGATGGTAGGTAGAGGAGGAGTCAGTGGTCTGCGTACAGCAAGTTGTACCACTGCAGTGATGGGAAGAATAGTACTGGTGCAGGTAGGTAGCAGGGTAGTCGGTGGTCTGCGTTCAGCAAGTTGTACCACCGTTTATGGTGAGGAGTCTGGTCCAGGTGTAGGTAGGTAATAGGAGAGTCAGTGGTCTGCGTATAGCAAGTTGTACCACCGCTGTGATAGGAGGACTTGTCCAGGTGCGGGTAGGTAGCAGGGAAGTCAGTGGTCTGCGTGCAGCAAGTTGTACCACTGCTGTGAGAAGGAATGAGGACTTGTCCAGGTGCAGGAGAGTGAAGTTGAAAGGCAAACTGTGGCTGTATGGAAACAGCGCGAGTAGAGCAATGTCTTGTGAGGCAGAGATGGAAGGCACAATGAATAGTCTGTATGGAGTAGATGCCTTGCAGTGAGGAGAAGCTGGTCACAACAGATATGCACAATAACGCTAAGTAGTAGCGTGAGGAGATATCGTAGCTTGAGTGAAAGCTTGTCCTAAATGAAGCAATGCAGAACACAGTCTATATGGGTACTTGTACCCTGTGCAGCAAACAACAATGGATACAACTGGTATGCGAGCAATAGGCAATAGTCAGTAGAGCATACCCAGTTGTGTAGATCCGGAATCAGCTGAGAAGTGAAGCGTTGTAGCGGTATGGGAACCGCCGCTGAGTTGAGCAGGGAGCAGCGTGGAAGCTGAAGCACGAGTAGAGCTGGAAGCAGTTTGGAAACTGCACACAGGAGTAGAGCTGGAAGCAGCTTGGAAACTGCACACAGGAGTAGAGCTGGAAGCAGCTTGGAAACTGCACACAGGAGTAGAGCTGGAAGCAGCTTGGAAACTGCACACAGGAGTAGAGCTGGAAGCAGCTTGGAAACTGCACACAGGAGTAGAGCTGGAAGCAGTTTGGAAACTGCACACACCTATAGAAGTTCACTGGGAGTGAGACTTCAAGATCAGGCCACTACCTAAGGCTGCAGGTGCCTTAAGTAGGGAGGGGTGATTGATCCATCAATCACATTAGTGGTCAGGTGTAGTTGTTAAAGGGACCTGCGCATGCCCAGTGCGACAGGATGGCGGACGGCCGCGGTTCCACACAGGTGTGAGCGGGAAAGATGGAGAACCACGTACCAGAGTGGAGGCACTCACACTCCGGTGAGTGACAGTACCTTCCCTTTTAAAGGTGGGCACAGAACACTTGGAACCGGGTTTGCCCGGAAATTTTTGGTAGAATTTTTTAAGCAAAGCTGGAGCGTTGAGGTCCTCAGTGCGAATCCAGGAGCGTTCTTCTGGACCGAAGCCCTTCCAATGAACGAGGAATCGGAGAGTTCCTCGCGAAATTTTAGCATCCAGGATCTGAGAGATCTCGAACTCCTCTTCTTGATGAATCTGCACTGATTTAGGTACAGAAGGAGGAGCAGAAAAACGATTGATAACAAGAGGTTTGAGCAGAGAGACATGGAAGGCATTGGAGATCCGGAGGTTCTTTGGTAATAGTAGCTTGAAGCATACTGGATTTATGACTTGAGTGATCTTGTATGGTCTGATGAAGCGTGGTCAAACTTCATGGACGGAACCTTCAAGCGGATATTTTTTGCAGAAAGCCATACACGGTCTCCAAGCTTGAGTGGTGGAATGGCTTGCCTCTTTTTATCTGCAAAGAATTTGTATCTGGCTGATGCTTTCCTCAGGGATTATCTCACCTGAGTCCAGATGGTTTTAAAGTTTTGACAAAGTCTCTCCACCGCAGGGACTTGGGTGGGAGGGAAGGCAGGAAACTCTGGGAGAGATGGATGGTCACCGTAAACCACGAAAAAAGGAGTTTTTGTTGAAGACTCATGGTACATGTTATTGTGGGCAAACTCAGCCCACGGGAGTAAATCTACCCAATTATCTTGATTGGCTGAGGAAAAGATTCTTATGAAGGTCTCGAGATCTTGATTGACCCTTTCGGTCTGGCCGTTTGATTGGGGATGTTAAGACGATGATAGAGAGAGTCGGATACCCAAGTTCTTACAAAGGGCACGCCAGAATCTGGAGACGAACTGCACTCCTCTATCGGACACAATCTCGGACGGACAGCCATGAATTCGAAAAATCTCTTTAATAAAATGGTCAGCCAAGGTAGAAGAAGATGGTAATCCGGTGAGAGGGACGAAGTGAACCATCTTGGAGAATCTATCCACCACTACCCAGATGGTATTACATCTCTTGCTAAGAGGAAGTTCGGTGACAAAGTCCATACTTATGTGGGTCCAAGGTTTGGTAGGGATAGGTAGTGGTTGGAGCAATCCCACTGGTGTTCTGCGGGAAGACTTAAATTGAGAGCAGATCTCACAAGCGGCCACAAAATCTCTGACATCCTTTCTGATAGAAGGCCACCAATAACTCCGGGAAAGGATCTCAAAAGTCTTTCGTTCACCAGAATGTCCAAAGAAGCGTGAAGAATGGTACCATGACAATATTTTCTTGCGTAGAGATGGCGGAACAAGAGTTCTCCCAAACGGTAGCACATTGGTGGACGAAGTGACCAAAGTCATACATTTGGGATCCAGTATAGGATGATCGGAAGAATCCAAGATGTCAGAAGGAGGAGCAAATGCCCGGGATAAAGCATCTGCTTTCCTGTTCTTTGCAGCAGGTTTGAACGTTATAATGAGTTCGAAGCGAGAAAAGAAAAGTGACCACCTCGCCTGTCGAGGGTTTAGACATTGGGCTGTTTGTAAATAGAGGAGATTTTTGTGGTCGGTGAAGATGGTTATCGGATAATGAGCCCCCTCCAGTAGATATCTCCACTCCTCCAATGCGACTTTTATTGCCAACAGTTCTTTGTCACCGATGGTGTAGTTCTTTTCCGCGGGTAGAAGACCCCGGGAGTAGAAGGCACAAGGATGGAATTTCTGTTGCTCAGATCTTTGGGAGAGAATAGCTCCTAGTCCGACATTGGAGGCGTCCACCTCGAGAAAGAAGGGAAGGTTTACGTCAGGCTGCCGAAGAACAGGGGCGGTAGAAAATGCTTCTTTAAGGCTTTGGAAAGCGTGAAGGGCCTCGGAGGACCAGTGTTTAGTATTGGCGCCCTTCTTGGTCAGGGCCACAATAGGAGAAACAATAGATGAGAAGTTCAGGATAAAACGTCTGTAATAATTCGCAAACCCCAGGAAGCGTTGTATAGCCCTGAGGGTAGTTGGCTGGGGCCAAAGTAGAACGGCATTAACTTTGTCTGGGTCCATCTCCAGACCTACTCCGGACACGATGTATCCCAAGAATGGAATTTGGGATAATTCGAAGGAGCATTTTTCTAATTTGCAGAATAGGAGGTTCTTCCGCAGTCTGGAGAGAACTTCTGCCACATGTTGATGGTGGGAGACAAGATCTTGAGAGAAGATTAAAATGTCGTCCAGATAGACTACAACGCACACGTATAATAGGTCCCGGAAGATCTTGTTCACGAATCCTTGGAAGACAGCTTGGGCATTACACAGTCCAAAGGGCATAACTAGGTATTCGTAATGCCCATCCCTGGTGTTGAATGCTGTCTTCCATTCGTCGCCTGACTTGATCCGGATTAGGTTGTAAGCGCCACGGAGATCAAGTTTGGTAAAAATCCGAGCACCTTTTATAGGATCAAAGAGTTCGGTGATAAGAGGAATCGGGTACCGATTTTTTACGGTTATGGCCTGATCTTACTGTCACGGGCACTAGGAGTTGCTTACCCGAGTTTCACCAGATGGAACTCTGCTAGAGAGGCGGGGTTATGGCATGCACCTCAAAGCAGGCAGGTGAATGATTGGAGCGACACAACAGCAGGAGAGTAGAGATAGTCTGAGGAAGTCAGCGACTTGCAGCTATGGTTAGAGGAAAGTCAGCGACTTGGAGCAGTAAACTGGAGGCTGAAGATAATGTAGACACGAGGAGTGGACGTGGATAGGTGATGGTAGGTAGAGGAGGAGTCAGTGGTCTGCGTACAGCAAGTTGTACCACTGCAGTGATGGGAAGAATAGTACTGGTGCAGGTAGGTAGCAGGGTAGTCGGTGGTCTGCGTTCAGCAAGTTGTACCACCGCTATGGTGAGGAGTCTGGTCCAGGTGTAGGTAGGTAATAGGAGAGTCAGTGGTCTGCGTATAGCAAGTTGTACCACCGCTGTGATAGGAGGACTTGTCCAGGTGCGGGTAGGTAGCAGGGAAGTCAGTGGTCTGCGTGCAGCAAGTTGTACCACTGCTGTGAGAAGGAATGAGGACTTGTCCAGGTGCAGGAGAGTGAAGTTGAAAGGCAAACTGTGGCTGTATGGAAACAGCGTGAGTAGAGCAATGTCTTGTGAGGCAGAGATGGAAGGCACAATGAATAGTCTGTATGGAGTAGATGCCTTGCAGTGAGGAGAAGCTGGTCACAGCAGATATGCACAATAAGTAGTAGCGTGAGGAGATATCGTAGCTTGAGTGAAAGCTTGTCCTAAAGGAAGCAATGCAGAACACAGTCTATATGAGTACTTGTACCCTGTGCAGCAAACAACAATGGATACAACTGGTATGCGAGCAATAGGCAATAGTCAATAGTTAGTAGAGCATACCCAGTTGTGTAGACCCGGAATCAGCTGAGAAGTGAAGCGTTGTAGCGGTATGGGAAACGCCGCTGAGTTGAGCAGGGAGCAGCGTGGAAGCTGAAGCACGAGTAGAGCTGGAAGCAGTTTGGAAACTGTACACACGAGTAGAGCTGGAAGCAGTTTGGAAACTGCACACAGGAGTAGAGCTGGAAGCAGCTTGGAAACTGCACACAGGAGTAGAGCTGGAAGCAGCTTGGAAACTGCACACAGGAGTAGAGCTGGAAGCAGTTTGGAAACTGCACACAGGAGTAGAGCTGGAAGCAGTTTGGAAACTGCACACACCTATAGAAGTTCACTGGGAGTGAGACTTCAAGATCAGGCCACTACCTAAGGCTGCAGGTGCCTTAAGTAGGGAGGGGTGATTGATCCATCAATCACATTAGTGGTCAGGTGTAGTTGTTAAAGGGACCTGCGCATGCCCAGTGCGACAGGATGGCGGACGGCCGCGGTTCCACACAGGTGTGAGCGGGAAAGATGGAGAACCACGTACCAGAGTGGAGGCACTCACACTCCGGTGAGTGACAACTGCATTCCAAACCTTCCGGTTTTGGATTACAGGGCTAGGACAAAGGACAAGCATAAACACTTGCCTTGCATGCAATAGTGATCCCTGTACCTCAAAGGGCTGTGTAAAGCAATGTATTTACCAGTATTCCTTAATACATGTTAGATTGCATGTTATCTCCTGCATTCTGTCACTCTTGGTTTCTAATGCTACTATTAGTAAGGGATATTTGAAAATTTATCGAGGTGTGACTGTAATGGTAGTCCCTATTATTGGTGGTCTGACATAAATACAAAGTCTTGCTTTAAGGGAATGTATGAGTCAGTCAGGTTTTTTTCTTTAAAGACAGAAGGATTTGTTATTGTATGGCAGTGACAGGGCATCATTGTATTACTGTGTCTTATTGTAAAAGCTAGTTAAATGGCCTTGTTTGCTGAAGTGGAGAGAGATAGGTGGGACCCTACTCAATATTGGTTAGTTAGGCAGCACAGGAAACAGGTGACTCAATAAAGTCTTTGCCTTTAGATCATGGAGAATTAGCAGGTAACCTTTGTCTGTGGAATCCTTGATGTTATTAATGGGTATACTGGAAACTTTGGTTTGTTGGGATGCATTTGAGTTTGATGGCAGTATATAATTTTACAATGGGTTTTGTGGACACTGGGCCCTATTAAATACAACAGGCTGTGGTCAGTTCCAGCATATCTGCTCATCTCTGATTTTGTTTCTGTGTGATGTTGCTGTTCTCTGCCCATCTTCCCCAGGTAATGACAATTCCATTACCTCAGAGGTTACCATTACCTCAGCTTCACCTTTACCGCTACTTGAATCACAACAAAGCAGCAAAGGAAATGGTGACCTCCAATAGCAATGTTACATGTATTGGTAGTAGCATTGACAGCTGACAATGAAATGGCAGAGAGGGAACATATAATCTAATACGTTTTTGTGGCGGGCTCCTGTGACTAGGTGGCATGATTTGCCATGAGCATCTACCAGCTTTATGTGAGAAAACCCCACCTATACCATGAGCCCAGGCCACCCTGCTCAATGTACTGTATTTGACTTCTGTCAGCAGCTTACAAGCGACAGCTTGAAAATAATGTTCTTGTCCTTAGTGATAGATCATAAGTCATGAATAAACAACTCTGTAATGGCATTTGTTTTGCTGTAGTGCCATATAAGTTGATCACTTTGCTGCGTGTTAGACTGCAGATCTTCCTCCGAAGTGTCATTTAATAATGTATCTTGTCCACTGCAGTGCTGTACAGGGGTTTTGTCCTGTATGTGCCCCCTCTACTGGTATGCAATATATATTAGTATTAGTGTTATCTCTCATTGTATCATGTGCCCTTCTTTACTGCAATATTGTATACTAACATAAGTCGGGCTGGCTATAGATGCACTGCAAGACATGAGAGCATGACAGAAAAATATAACCACATATGTTTACATTTTTCTTTTTTTCGAACAATTGTTTTCCTTTTAATGCTGAATAGATAAATGCATCCATTTTATCTCACTATAATGTCCTTTCCTGTCTCTCACAGAATTTGATACTGTTACTGCACAGTGTCTGATATCATATTGTTTTGCAGGTAGTGGTGCATTTTCTGTTTGCCATAGTCTGTTATATTGGTAAGAGATTAATTTCTGTTAGCACAGGGTACCATGCAACCCAAGACCGTTACTAGAGATGAGAGGGGAAGACAATGTGTAACAACAATATTTAGAGAAAATTGTATTAATTGATGTTTGACTGTGCACAGAGGCAAAATACAGCATGCATGGGCCTGGGCCAAATGTGACAGGTTCAGGGCTGCCAAGAAGAATTCAGGGCCCGGGTACAACAAATTCATGGGGCCCCCCTCATAGTGAAGTAAGCCCCAAAATTTTTTTGCGCCGCCTTACGGCGGCGCAAAAAAAGTTAGGTATATGGTCATATATTCAGGGGCGTGGCTAGCCAAACGGCAGTGCAAAAATTTTGGGAGGTGCGGTCATGCATTTGGGGCGCGTGGCAAACGTGCCATTGGGGCGTGGCTAACATAAAAACCACTAGGCTCTCAATTCGCCGGAGCGTCACATATGTTTAAGCACTCCTGACTTTCAGGACATCTACCACCACAGGGTAGTATACAAACAATGCAGTGTGTACACAAACAGTTCAGTCTTGGCCTACACCTTACATTGGACACAACATTCACCAAAAATTGGTATTGTCCCTACTAGAATCACAACATTTCACACACTGTGCTGCTCTCTCCTACCTGTTCTTCTCACTTTCTCCACCTGTGGCTGCTGCTTTCTTTAGTTGTGGCTTGTCCGGATCCAGAAATGTTGAAGGACCTATTTTGAAAAAAAAATGGCTACATTTAGAAAATTACAGCCAGCCCCAGCGTTAAATCAATAGCACCCACGATTAATAATTAGGCCTTCCTCCAGCTCCAATATTACAATAATGTGCCCCTTCATCATCGCCATGCCTTATGATCACACTGTGCCCTCCATGCTGTTTTTGCCCCCTTCATCTGGCTCCCCTTCATCAGACTATACTATGCTGCTCCCCCCCTTTTTCAATCCCACTGTGCCATGCCTCCCCCCCCCTTTGTAACCCCACTGTGTCATGCTGCCCACCATTTTTTAACCCCACTGTGCCATGCTGACCCCTGTTTATTAACCCCACTGTGCCATACTGCCCCGTTTTTTAACCCATCTGTGCCCCTCTCATTTTTTCACCCCCTCTGTCATGCTGCTTTCCCATTTTTTAACCCCTCTGTGCTCCCCCCTCAATTTTTAACCCCTCTGACATGCTGCTTTCCCATTTTTTAACCCATCTGTGCCCCTCTCATTTTTTAACCCCTCTGACATGCTGCTTTCCCGTTTTTTAACCCCTCTGTGCTCCCCCCTCAATTTTTAACCCCTCTGACATGCTGCTTTCCCATTTTTTAACCCCTCTGTGCCCCCACTCATTTTTTAACCCCTCTGACATGCTGCTTTCCCATTTTTTAACCCCTCTGTGCTCCCCCTCATTTTTTAACCCCTCTGACATGCTGCTTCCCCGTTTTTAACCCCTTTGACATGCTGCTTCCCCGTTTTTTAACCCCTCTGTGCTCCCCCTAATTTTTTAACCCCTCTGACATGCTGCTTCCCCGTTTTTAACTCCTCTGACATGCTGCTTCCCCGTTTTTTAACCCCTCTGTGCCCCCCCTTATTTTTTAACCCCTCTGTCATGCTGCCCCCCCGTTTTTTAACCCCTTTGTGCCCCCTCATTTTTTAACCCCTCTGTCATGCT
Organism: Mixophyes fleayi; assembly: GCF_038048845.1. Taxonomy (NCBI): domain Eukaryota; kingdom Metazoa; phylum Chordata; class Amphibia; order Anura; family Limnodynastidae; genus Mixophyes; species Mixophyes fleayi. The sequence goes on from NC_134409.1 coordinate 57,872,759, forward strand.
GCCCCCCCGTTTTTTAACCCCTTTGTGCTCCCCCTCATTTTTTAACCCCTCTGTCATGCTGCCCCCCCCCCCCCCCCGTTTTTTAACCCCTCTGTGCCCCCCTCGTTTTCCTCCCTTCACTTACCTTTTCTCCTCTCTTGGTCTTCTCTGCTGCTCTGTGCTCCATTGCTCCAGACTGACTGAATGCTGGGCATGACATGATGACATCACACCCAGCATTCAGACAGTCTGAATAGAGCACAGAGCAGCAGAGAGGAGGGATGCCGGCTCCGCGATCAGGTGAGTATGTTTTTTTTTTTTTTTTAAACTAGCCTGCTCCCCCCACCAACGACCGAGCCCCCCTCCACCCCCCCCCCCCCCCCCGCCAAAAAAAAAAAAAAAAAGGAAAGGAAAAAAAAACGTTTTGAAAAAAAAAATTAAAAAATTAAAAAAAATCAGCAGCGCAAGGGCCCGGGCCGGGCCCCCTGACATGCCGGGCCCGGGTAATTAGTACCCGCTCCCCCCCCCTCTCGGCGGCCCTGGACAGGTTTATCAACTTGGGTACCAAATTACCTTGTTCCACCACTGTTTTCCTATGTCCACAGTTTAAGCTGAACAGATGTCATTGTATATTGTATATTGTGTTATGTTTCCTACAGATATCAGGAAAAGAAGATGGAAAAAATCCAAAGGAAGTTTTCAAAACCAGGATCATTATCTATTTTTATTCAAGAGAAGGCTATGAGCCTGGATATTCCAGACTGTAAGTTGTGGTATATAGAGAGCTATCTAATATGTTGCCCATACTGGGGAATGTGCACATGGGCATAGGTATAGCTATTTCTTATCTGTTCGGTTCTTGGCAGGTGGAAGGAGAAGAGATGGATGATGATAAATATTACTAAAGCAACATGAATGTAATAGTAATAATTCATTCCAACAATTTTGCTGCATTCATTCAGTAAAATAGAAAAAAACAATGATCTCTGTGTATTTACATCAATCATGTATGTTTGCCTGTCAAGAATGGAGGAGAGAAAGATATAAAGATGCCCCTCATTGTCTGTTTTTGTATATTTCTAAGCTTGCCCAGTCTGAGGTTCTCCTGCTGACCAACTATTACCTGTGGTGTTATATTGTAATAACACAGGTCTGCGATGAAAAAGCTTTTTTAATGAATTTATGTGATATTTATACATTTTTGGCTTCTGAACACTAAAATGACTCCTGATTTTGCATATCACATCAGGGTTTTCTGCAAAACGTGTATTTATGAATGTCATTTTTTTCATATTCTTTAAAATAATAAATGTATTCTGCCTACATTTATTATAAAACATTGTCTTAAATGAATTCAGTCGATAGTATAGAACGTTGCAATTCAGTTCTCTTCATAAAACTTCCCCCCGCCCAGTGCCAGATTAAAGTCCACATGGGCCTGGAGCTGAAATTTACAAAGGGCTTAAACCCCATACTGTCTAAAGGAGCATTGCACACACACACAACAACTACAACTACAAGGTGAGCTGGAGAAGGTGGAACCAAATACAACAGATGCAACACAGTTTTGCCCTGTGCTGGCTCATTTTAACCTCTGCCTACCACCACATACACACACAGTACACACTACACACACAGTACATATTGTGGCAAGAGCCTACTACTGCTGAAGCACACGTGAACAACTTCTTCCTTTTTATGTAGCTTTATTGTCAGGATAGTAAATGTTTTGACACCGTATATTTTCGCAGCAATTATGGAGGCCCTAAACGCTAGCTATACATAGACCAGCTCTCTCTCAAGACCAGCCAGCTTCCCCAGCGTTGGTCTCAGTGAACAAATGACCCAAACAAGCTTTTATACATGATACTCCTCCCCCAGCCTTAGCTTGATGGACAGGTGATACACCCACCTTCTCTTTAAGAGAAAACGCCCATCACTGGCTCTGTTTGAACTAACAGACACACCCTGTCTGTTTGCTGAGAGGAAGCAGCTTTCAAATCATGTAAGTTAACCAACTTTAAACTACACATAACTTTACTTGGTTTAACCTGAATCCAAGTGCATAACTGCACCAATGTCTTACTCTGCTTGTATGTTTTCTTTGCATCTTGTCAGATAAATGCCTCCCTTTGTTACAATATACATTCATAGATTCTTCAAAAAGAAGTTTAAAAGCTGTTTTATTGCACAATGCCAACACATACGCGTCAATACTTTTAGCACATTCAGTCTATCTTAAAGAAACATAAGAAAATTTTAAAACTGTTTTGGAACTGATTGGATATGCAAGACACAACTGGTTAATATGTGGAGATCTTAAAATTTTATGCATGGTACTTGGCCAGTAACAAGGTTACAGCAAATTCCGATATTTTCTCTGTGAATGGGATAGCAGAGCTAAAAATTTACATTGGCAAAAAAACAATTGGCCAGCTTGAAAAAGTTTAGAATTTGGAAAAAATAATGTCATCAAATCCAGTTTAGTAGATACTTCCACCTCTACATATAAAATTAGGACTGATGAAACAATTTGTAAAAGCACTGCCTAAAGATGAAGAAACTTTCTAATATCTTGGCACCAAATTCTCGAACATATCCGATGCTAAACTGAAGGAAGCCATTTTACAGGCCCTGACATTAGAAAGTTAATAAAAGATGAACATTTCGGGCATGTAATGAATATTGTGAACTTTCGGTGTGGACTTCGTTCCAACAAGTGATTTCAAAATTTTTAGGCAATGTCAAGGATCCAAACTAGAAATTGTCAGGGGAAATGCTTAATAGTTACAGAAACCTTGGTTACAATATGAGTTTAAAGGTATATTTTTTTAATTCCCATATTATTATTATTATTAATTATTATTTTTATTATTATTATTATAGTTTATTTGTTAGGCGCCACAAGGTGTCCGCAGCGCCGCACACAGTACTAACAGTAGACTATACAGGGTGAAACCATACAGAACAATGAACGAAAAGTACCAATACTTCAGAAACTACGGCCAGTCATATGCAGTAAAGACGGAGCGGAAGAACAGGTATAGAGACAGGAGGGGAGGGGGCCCTGCTCATACGAGCTTACATCCTAAGGGAGGGTAAACAGACCAGGCACAAGAGGAGCCAGTTGAGGCAAGAGGAGAGAAGGGAGGACGAGCTAAAGGGAGGAGATGGGGGTTAAGTAGATGGTTGGTAGGCTTTGAGGAAGCGGTGAGTTTTGAGTGCACGTTTGAAGGAGCACAGAGTAGGAGAGAGACGGATGGAACGAGGGAGGTCGTTCCAGAGAAGGGGGGCTGCACGGGAAAAGTCTTGGATTCTGCAGTGGGAAGAGGTGATAAGAGTGGAGGAGAGGCGGCGGTCGTTGGCCGAGCGCAGGGAACGGGCTGGAATGTGAATGGAGAGAAGGTTAGAGATATAAGGGGCAGTAGAGTTGGTGGTGAGGAGTTTATTGAGCATTTCCCGAATAATCTGGAAGACTACAGTGAAGAACAGGGTGAACGGTTCCACCAAGACGTTAAAGATGTAGAAAGATGATACCAGGGTCGTTGGGACGTCAGCATGATGGCTGACTACTACTGGATGATACACAGAGATGACACAGAAAAAACTTATAAGCGAAAAGCGACAAAATGAAGTTTGAAGACAAAAAAACAAGATATTAATGATTTTTTTCAATAATTATGGTTTTGTTTCTATTATTGTTTAATTTTATTGTTATTTTATTATCTAATTAAGACAAAACACAGTGATATCATCTACACTTCTTTGTATTTCGCAATAAATATGTCAAGAACAATTAAACTTCTTGTTTTTTCTTAAAAATGTATGTAACCCCCTTATAGGTAAATGTGATGTGGTAATTTTTTTTATATACTATTTCTTGATGTACACAGGAGTATAATTAACAAAATAAAAGTATTATTAAAAAAGCTTTCAATAAATTTAACAGTGATCTATATTAACAAGTAAAATGATGGTATAGGTGTCTGGTATTTAGTAGTTATTAACTCGACCTAAGTTAGACACAAACCCAGTCCTGCCATCAAAATCTCAGTCTATAGTAAGATAGCCTAATATGCATGACATAAAAATTAGTCAAATCAAAATTTGGATGTGCTGAAAGAGTTCCACCACTAGCGCTTTCTGTATTCCATAAGGGTTAATTGAATTAAAAGCAATTTAACCACACTGAGGCTCTTTGCTAAAAATCTGTTGCTCGGAAGTCATGCCTCATTACATAGAAGTAGCTTTACATTAGACAGCCACCCGGCTGCATATGTTTCCTGACATAGGGCTCTGTATTATAACATCTGACACACGCTAATATTATCTGAAACCATTTTACTAGTCTTCAGTGAGATGGATATCAAGAAGTATTTATGTCTCTTCTTAATAATGCAAAGGCAAGTAGGGATTCACATTTGTATGCTTGGCTCTGAATTATCTCATATTTTGTCTTATTTTTGTGGTCTAGGTAATGAGACAGCAGATTCCTTAAGCTCTGACTGGTTGGTGTCTTCACATTCTGAGTTATCACAGTACAGACATCGGAGCACCAGAGATGATAAACTTCATGTGTCCAAAGGTAGAGTTTCAGACTCCTCAGTACTGTTTATTAAACTTAGTATATTATTGCCAAATTAGGCATTAGAGAGTTATTGATTTATTTCATTTAGTGGGTCACCATTTCATCTGTGCACTAGTATATGAAAAAAAATGGCTGCTGTGTGTATTGAACAGGTTTACTAAATAGAAAATTTTGCATATAAAGTATATAGCAGAATTCCTTAACCCCTTTCATCTGGTTCTCCAGTTACGTACTGTACAATACATCACTTTAGTGTTGTCTAAATGTTATCAAAATATAACTAGTAGAATAGTGATGTCTTAAAAAATAAATAAATCCTGATAATTAATTAATATATTAGTTGATAATTTACAATAGATTTGCAAAGACATGATCATACCCTTTTTTTTGGCCATTATATATTAAGTAAAGCAGTACTTTCTACCAGAATATGCTGCCCTGTCATTGGCTACAATATACTCTCCTGTCCTCCATACAGTGGATGGCTGGAAAAAATGCCAGGAGCTAAATTGTTCCCCCAACTGGACACATAACCTGGCACTTAGAGGAAGATAATATTTCTTCACATTTGCATTCATTGCACTTAGAAGTGAATATTCACTGTATACAGCACCTATTGTGTGCTTTGGAGCTGTTTATTTGATTTATTGGGAGGGCTGTCAACAGGTTCTCCACTACATGACAAACAGGACCCCCTTCCATCTTTATCATGCATTTTCGAAACACATTCTAACAGCAGTACCTGTTTTGTGGGTTTGTTCTTTTACACAAAATGCAATCCCTCTTGTCCCAAATAAAAATATATTGGCATAAAAATACCTTTTGCTTATTTTCACACAACTTCAGCTAGCCTTCACGCATTTCATGCTGCATCATTTTCTTACTCAGATTGCTGCTGTCACAAAAAATGTATTATATTCCTCCTGCATACTTGTCAACCTGACTGTGTTTCACATTATAATGTTGTACTTCTACTTTTACCACTTTTTTTTTTAAATTGCCACCAGTTGAGTTGAATTAATTGATGTAACTGGAGATTAATTTAAGTTAATTAATTCAATCCCGGTTATTGTAAACTGAAAATAAAGCAGACAACAACCCTTATAAATGTATTTAGCTGACATCATGATAGTGGAAAATAAACAGGAAGATTGGGAGCAGGAAGATTGGGAGATAAACACTTTGTGCTAAGTAAATTGAGTCATGTTGGAGGATAAGCAAGTCTGTGATACTATGTTATACTGACAAGACAAGTTGCCACTACTTAGGGCCTACTTTCAGAGATTTTGTCATTGCTTGTGGAGTAAGCGTGGATGGCATTTTGCTGTTCCTCCATCCGCAGAAGCATATACAGGGTGGAATTCCACATTGTCACCACCTCTTGCTTCAGTAGGTGACAGGGCAAATTAAATTGCTCTCGTAGCTGTTGCAATCTCCAACACGCTGTTGCCAAATGCCGGAAATGTTCAGATATTTTACGGGCCACAGACAGCATCTCCTGCATGTCCCTGTCATTTTTTTTAAAGCGCTGCGCCACCAAGTTTATTGTGTGAGCAAAACAGGGAATGTGATGGAATTCACCCAGTTGTAATATTCTCACAATATTGGTGGCGTTATCAGAAATTACGTATCCTAAGGAAAGTCCAAGCGGGATAAGCCATGTTGCAATGACATCCCTTAGTTTTTGTAACAGATTGTCAGCTGTATGCCTCTTAGTGAAGCCGGTGATACACAGAGTAGGCTGCCTCTGAAAAATGTGACGAACTTGTGTACATGCTGTTCCTGCTGGTGAAGGCGAATCACCAACCCAGTGGCCTGTCACAGTCATATAATCTTTAGTTTGCCCAGTTCCGCTTGTCCACATATCTGTGGTTAAGTGTACAGTGGGTAGAATGGCATTTTGTAGCCCAATAATTACATTTTTATGAACCTTGTGGTAAAGGTGAGGAATAGCTTTTCTAGCAAAATGTAGTTGTAATGGAATTTGGTAACAGGGACACAAAACCTCAAGTAATTGTCTAAAACCAGCTTCTTTAATAGTGGATATTGGACGCAGGATAGTGAAGGAGTTATCTAGCCTTAGTAATTTGGATGCAGGACTAACTCCGATCGCTACTGAGGATATTGATGAGGAAAGTGTTGTGGGTGTAGATTGCAGGTGTTGGAAGCTAGCTGAGAGAAGGGTCCTAGCTGATGATGGACTGCTTGTTGTTATTTTTTTAGCATAGGTTTCCAATTTTCTCAACAGCTTGCCATGAACTCGCTTCAAATGGCATAACATGGATGAGGTTCCTAAATGGTTAAGGTCCCTACCTCTTTTGACTGTGGCTTTACAAATGTTACAAATGTCTAGACAACTGTTGTCAGGATTTGGGTAAAAATAATTCCACACATAAGAGGTGGATTTTTTCGTCTTATGCCCAGGCATGACAATGGTCTTCTTCTTATCACGTGCAAGAACTGCTTCCACTGGGGCAGGACGTACACAAACAGCATCATCCTCATCAACATCCTCATTAGCGCCGTCGTCAGCTACACAAATATCCCCATTATCTTGTGGCAATTCCAAAGTGGCATTCTCAATTTGTGTATCACCGCCTACACTTGGGCCGTTCATGCAAACACCTGCAGAAATGCTGAAAGGGGCCTTCTTTATGGGTACACTATCAGACTGGTCAGGATTACACATAGCACTCGTGGATAGACTCTCCTCAGGGATTTGTGTCATTTTTGAATATGAACATACATTTTCCCATCATGCCTTACTGTTTTCTTCCAGCTCGGCTTTTATACGTAAAAGTATTTGGACATCACTTTTGGAGTCCGAATAACAAAGTCTTGCTTGGTCATGACTGACCTTACAAGAAGATGCCTCAGTGACAGTTGCAGAACTAGCACTCATAGAGAAAGGCGAAGGCCTCATTCTTTCCTTGCCACTGTGTGTGTAGAATGACATGTTGGCAATTTTTTTTTATTCTGCAGATAACTTGGATTACAGGTGTTTTTTTTATTGACCAAGGTAAAAGGTGTTTTTTCCATTTTTGTTTCCCAAACAAAAAGACAATTGTCAGCGCTTATCCTTTACACTGCATATCTGTGTGTATCTAGCAAAATGAAAACATGAGGTATTAGGAATAATAAAATAATAAAAGTATTTAGACACCACTTTAGGCCTTTTTTTCTTGACCAAGGTAAAAGGTGTTTTTTACATTTTTGTTTCCCTTACTTAAAAACACTATGCACTTTACCATAGGCTATAGCAGATGATGTAGAGGGATTACTATCATCATGACTGGTGCCAGCAGCTGCTTGGTGCTCCTGGTCTTTTGTGTACTGCTGTGAATCCATTTTGATAACACAGTACAATGTGACTGCAGATTAAGAATGCCCGACACTGCCAGCCCTATTATTTGTATTTTAGCAATGACATTTAGCAATGGAGCTCTCCTCTTTGTGGGTTACCTATATAACACAATACAATGTGACTGCAGATTTAGAATACCAAGCCTGCCAGCCCTATTATTTCTATTTCAGCAATGACAGTTAGCAATGGAGCAACGGAGCTCTCCTCTTTGTGTTTGACCTGTATAACACAGTACAATGTGATTGCAGATTAAGAATGCCCGACACTGCCAGCCCTATTATTTCTATTTCAGCAATGACAATTAGCAAGGAAGCTCTCCTCTTTGTGTTTTACCTATATAAACACAGTACAGTGTGACTGCAGATTTAGAAGACCAAGCCTGCCAGCCCTATTATTTCTATTTCAGCAATGACAATTAGCTGGCTCGGCTCAGTATTCGGATCTGCTAAGTTCGGGTGTGTTCGGTTCTCGGGGAACCTAGCCTGAGCATCTCTAATCATAACTGCAGTGTAAATATGGTATATCAAATGATCTACTATATAAAAGCCTAGTGGCGTGTGTCTGTGTGTGAAAAAAAACAAACAAGCTGCAGCGCCACCTGCTGGGCGAAGTTATACACTGACCTACTAAATTCTTAGTGTGTGTGGGAAAAAAAACTCAGAAAGGGCTGAAATTTGCTGCAGCGCCACCTGCTGGGCGGAGTTATACACTGACCTACTAAATTATTAGTGTGTGTGGGGAAAAAAACTCAGAAAGGGCTGAAATTTGGTATACTATGATGTTTTTAATTTGTTAATTTAATTTGTTAATTGTTAAAAGTGTTTATGAAGATTTAAAATATATATATATATATTTCTTGAAGGAGAAGTGACAGTTGGGAGTGGTTGGTGGTTGCCGGGGGTGACAGTGGGGAGTGGTTGGTGGTTGCCGGGGGTGACAGAGCGAGAGGAGTGTGATACTCAGGACCGCTGAGAGAGATCCCTGTGTCTTGATAGACATCTGGATAGATATGGCGATAAATATGAAGGATGAGGTGATGGAGAAAAATGATGAGGTGGTGACATGTGGACAAAACCACGTTAAAAAAGGGCGCTTGCGTCGGGAAGTAATGCCCTTCCCCTGAGGAGGCCTGGGCTATGGCCCAAATGCATGACCAGAACCTTTTTAACACCTTAAGTAGCTTGATTTGACTAGAATGCATGAGTATCATGCACGGGTTAACTTGTATGGTATATGCATTGATAAGTTGAGTTACTAAAGTGTGAAATGTGAAGCCAGAGAGTCTGTTGTGTGTGTATTCAGTGGCTCTGCACATCCCAGTGTTAGAAGATAGCAGTGTTTACCTGTAGCAGCTTCAAAGGCCCCTGTGGCGAGATATATCCTGGCCTGGGATGGAGTATTGACACCTTCATAGACTTTTAGGAACTGCTCAGCATAGTGTCTGGCTCAAAGAGACCATGTGCTGACTTGGCTATATTTTATATAGACAAGAATAATTCAGTTTTAAAATATGCCACTTAAAATCAATAAAATTATTGACCAACCACATATTCCTCAATAGCATGATGATGGGCAGCTCATATGTCAAATTCTGAATTCTGCCACACAGAGAAGTCGAGGAAATGAGTATAAGCTCAAACGGACACAATGTACCTAGGCTTGGGTCTGTGTGACTCTCCACGGAAAATTTAAGGCACATAGTAGTATTGGGTAGTAAATCAGGCAACGTGCAAATGGTGATTGGAAAAAATGTCACAGACCACAACCCCCCGGGAGGTGGGGAAAGGTGTAAAGGTGTCTTTTGAGACCAGTTACAACAAATTGTCAGTCTTTTGGGAAAATCAATCCACATTGATAAGCTCTCCATCGTCCAAGCCAACTTCCCATGGCACAGATTATACAACTCATGTAAGTTATACTCTGATTGCAACCCCTTTTATTTTAAACTGTTGTGCTTGTGAATGTTATGTCAAATGTTTATTAATTTTATATATATGTATATCTATATCTATATATCTATCTATATATATATATATATATATATATATATATATATGTAAAGAATTTCTTGATTTAGACCCGACTCTCACTCTAGAACATAATAATTTCATCTGCTACCTAATTCTGTTTACTCTAACACATAATTACTTCAAATTTCTGAACACATACTACCTACAAACCTGCGGGACTGCGATGGGCACAATTTTTGCGCCGAGTTTTGCTAATCTAGTTATGGGATGTTGGGAGACAGAATTTGTTTTAAATCCAAATCCCTTTTCCAAACATATCAGGGTATACAAAGATATATCGATGATATCCTAATAGTATGGGAAGGTGATGAGACATCTATTCAAAACTTCCTATCAGACATTTGCTTAAATGAGTATAATCTTAAATTCACTGCGAACTATCATAATAAGACTATCGAATTCCTGGATCTAGTATTATCAGGTGTAGACACTAAAGTAGAAACAGAGAATTATATTAAAACTGTCGATACCAATAGTTACCTTCACTATAAAAGCGGCCACGTTAAAAAATGGAAAAACAACATTCCTTACTCGCAATTTTACAGGATAAAAAGAAACTGCAGTAACGAACTCCAATGTCAAGAACAATTATCCATCTATGCTGAAAGATTTAAAAACCGGGGCTATCCTGATTCATTAATCAATGACGCTAGCGTTAAAATTCAACAGATAGAAAGAGATAGCCTACTACAATATAAGACTAAGCCTGATAAGACTGACAAAATCCCTTTCATTACTAATTATAATTGTGGAGAACAAAGAATTAAAACATCTATTACAAAACATTGGGGTATGCTTAGAATGAACCCGGTATTGAGGGATATTCTACCTGAAAGACCTGAAATCATCTTTAGGAAAAATAGAAGCCTTAAGGATATTCTAGCTCCTAGCATGTTAAAAGATAATAAAGAAACCATTAGAACGACTCTTCCCGCCCCAAGTGGGTTTAACAAATGTAATCATTGTAATGTGTCACAAATCGGGATCTTGGCCGCACTTACCTCATCCGCCGCTGTCATATCACGGCTACCTGGGTCCCTTCTGGTCGTCTGCAGCATTCCCATCCTCCACACCTCCGTTTGTAAACAAACACATACTGTTTGTTCTGCTGCATGGGCGCGGCCATCTTGGATGCAGTCAGGTGATCATTCCAGACCAACCAGATTCTGCAGCTGTGTTCACATGAACTGTTCAGCCAATAGTTGTTTGGGACACCCTATTTAAACCTGCTGCTGTGATCTGTTCATTGCCAGAACAACACACTTCTCTCCAGAGGATAGTTCTTGGCTCCAGTTTTCCTGTCTGCATTCCTAAGTGCAGTGTTCCTGACTGCATTACAAGTGCAGTGTTCCTGACTGCATTACAAGTGCAGTAATCCTGTCTGCACTCCTAAGTGCAGTGTTCCTGACTGCATTACAAGTGCAGTGTTCCTGTCTGCATTACTAGTGCACTGTTCCTGTCTACATTTCCAGACTGCTCATTCCCCTGCTATATTCTACAATCAGCAAGAACATGAGCAAGAAGATCATCAAGGCTGCTAAGTTCTGTTTCACTCCTGCTCCAGCTAGTCCCAAGGGTCCCGAATCGGATCAAGAAATTCAGACGACCGTGACATAATGTCTGCCAGTTTGCACATAAAGATTGTAAGATTTTCTATAATTATGACAACAGTACTAAATTTAACATCAAACATTTCACAAACTGTCTCACAACTTCCGTTATCTACCTATTGGAATGCACGTGTGGACTGAAATATGTAGGTAAAACTAAACGTCCACTCAAACTAAGAATACAAGAACACATACGGAATATAAAAAACAGAATTGAAAGTCACTCAGTATCTAGACACTTCCTTAACAAACACAACTCAGATCCACGTTGTATTTCTTTTAAAGCTATTGAACACGTCCAATTAGGACCTAGAGGGGGGGACATCCAAGGTAAATTATCCCAAAGAGAAATGTTTTGGATTTTCCAACTCAACACACTGAGTCCCTTTGGGCTAAACGAAGGTTATGAGATTGCACCCTTCCTTTAAACCCCCAGGTCCCATACTTTATTTCATTCTACAATTTATACATTATTTATTTATGAGTGTACTCGTTGTTGTTGTCCCTTTTTAATGAACCCTCTATACTGTTATTTTAGTTTTATGTGTATCTTAATTGGTGTTCTGATGTCATTTAGTGGTCTTAGCCCTATATACTTATATGCTCTTTTATTCTATTATATTTTACATACTTTTTATTATTCTTATACGTCCAGTTTGTATTTTTTATCTATATATATATATATATATATATATATATATATATATATTTATTTGTGAAGATCTCTTAGCTATAATTACCTTGTGTATAGTGTTTTACTTCCTTATGTATAGCTCATATTTGTTAGACCTCTGATTTTACTTGCAATATTTTGTGGTTCTATTTATGTTATATTATTTATCCCATGTGGTATGCTTACATATTATTAGGTTGGGACACATCTGTTATTACTTATCCTAATGCTGACCTTTATACTATTTCCTCATTGGGCATAATACATTTCTAGCCCTTAACTTTTTCCACACACCTTGGGCTACATGTCAGAAGGACTCTGCTTTGAAATACTGTTTGCCCTTTTTAAAGATGGCCGTCGCTATCTATTATGATTACAAGTATTTGCCCTCTCCCATCACTGACAAAAACAAACAAAGAGGAAAAAATGGCGGCCGGCGGCGCTGTGCACATGCGCAGTGACATCATTTGCCCGCGATTTTAGCGCAAAATGGCATTACACATCCCTATATAAAGGGGCAGAGTTTTTAATATCACCTAATCCCTCCTGATGAAGTTCAAACTGAACAAAACGCGTTGAGGCTGTTCACTACCACCCACTCCTGGAACATTTGAGGCTATACTGTCTTCCTGATCTTTGAGAGTGATCCCTTTGAGAACTTCTGTGTGGAGCCCATTGGTGTTTACCTCATGAAATATCCAGAGATCTACACTGTTAAGCAGTATTCCCTTTATCCCATGATTACAGATAAGCTTTTAAACTTTATATACATTGTGAGTGTGCATTTTTTATATGCTGAATAAATTATTTGTATATAAATACTACACTATATGGCTCTTTCCTCTTATAATACATTGGCTGAGTGGAGTTTGTGAGCTGTGACTGTGCTGTGACCGGTGATCCAGTTATATCCACGCAAGCTATCTATACATCTGTTCCTGACCTACTAGGCTGTTTGGAGGCCATGTTCAGGCATTCCAGATACAGATAAGCTGTTCATTTATACCTGTTTGGTACGCTGCCACCTATTACTTTTTATTATATTTCACGGGTGCCTTTGACATTCTTTCTCTTGCTTTTCTCTGTCTCGGTTTCGGTACATGGTTGGAATCTATTGGAAACTGGACGATATTGATCTTACCAGCTAGACATATATTGAAGTCTGCATTTCTGTTATACTACAGTACTTATTGACTGTCTGGGTGTTTTAAACCAGCTAACACTGCTCTATTTGGCTCCACTATTCTTACCTTTGTGTATATATATTATATATATATATATATATATATATATATATATATATATATATATATATATATCTGTATGTATGCCCTGTACCTTTGTATATTAAATCTATAATTTAATAAGTGGCGTCCTTGATACTCTAACGAATCCATTAGCATGTTAAGAAGAATATAGCTCGACCAAGTTCACCCTTTGAATGCCGGTGTGTGATTTGTTAATACATTTCACTAACAAGCCTAGTGTGTGCTTGTATTTACATTTGTGTAACAGTCTGGAGGTGTGAAGAGTTAACCCTTTTAATTGCTGGGGTGGGCCCTGCTAAGCTGTGGGTAGCCAGAAGCCTTATGTGCCAGTGTGGAACAGTATATTGGGGTCTTATTGCCCGTATTCAATAGGTGGTGGCAAATCTGAAATGTTTGGGGGTGTGAGAGCGCTGTGTGAGGGCGATTCAGTAGGTCTATAACCTGTGTGATAGGTTTAAAGAGACTGCGGGCTGAAATCGTGTGTAACCTCATTTAGTAAACAACCAAAGTCACGGAAGCTGGGAGCGTGTTCGTGACAAAGGTTTTAAATTTTGCTTGTCAGATTCTCTTTATTGCTATTTGTTTTTGTCCAGGCCATGTTGAACAGGTACAATAACTTGTTAGTTATCATTCCCAGTAAAGGTGTGTCTAGTGAAACATTGCTTGAGTAGAAGTTGCTACTTACAGTCAGTCAGTTTGAATGCCCAGTCTGCTGGCAAAGTAAATGGTATTTTAAGTGTGGAGGCAATGTAGATATATATGGCATCCCAAAATTTTTGGATTTTGGAGCAGTGCTACAAACAATGGAAAGATTCTGTGTCAAGTGTTTAGAGCTGGATGACTAAGAAGTTGAACCTTAAGAGTGAGACAAGCTGTATGTAAAAGTTTAAAGGTCATCTATCTATATAACCTAAACACAAAGTGTTTGTTCATTTTCATTTCATTTGTCGGTTTGTAAAATGTTAAATGTGGGTGCGGGAAAATGGTTTCTGTTTTGCCATAGTGGTAGTATCCATGTTAATTTTCCGCCTGGTGTGTGCATATATTAGAGAGGTTCAACGGGTGTTAATGTTTTGATGTCATAACACATCATCAAGCATATATTGTTTATCTGGGGAATTCAGTGTATTTAAGGCTTTTACGAATTAGCTTTGTACTTAGAAATATGCAAAGATGGGTATGGGTATTTCGTTATTAGTATATTGGGGATATTAGTTTGAAGATGTTCATAGTGAAGAGGTCTAAATAAGCAAAGGTCTAAAATTGGTAGTCCATGGTCACACCATGTCTGAAAGATGGTGGTTGTTGACCATTTTGAAATTCTGGATTAAAGACTAGTAGGAGAAATAAATAAATCCATTCTTGTTCCTCTGGCTAATGAGACATATTCCGTATAATATGCATTGTTTAAACTATTAATTGTTAAAAGTTCTGTAGACTGATGGTTCTAAATAAATGTAAAAAGGAGAGAAAAAATGTTATTATTTAAAAGGGGCGATTTAATTCAAGGCGATGTGCCCCCAGACATCACCACAATGTTTTGATGCGCACATTTCCGAGTAATATCGCAGATTTTACTGAGCTCATCTACAGGGTGCGAAGAAAAATATGCAAAGTTGCTTAGCCACGTAGTGCTTTCGTGGCCATTCCAGGCACTTTGAGACACATAGCTTTTAATTGCATTGGCCCTAAATAGTCAGATTAAATGTAACCATGAAATACGATTAAAGTCTTAGGGCCTGATTCACTAACGCACACATACTGAGTGCAATGTGCGTTTGTTTTAAAACGCACATAAATCAGATATATGTAGCCCCAAATTCAACAGGGAGCGGTTGTGAAGATACATGTGATCTTTAGGACTGTGTCATCTTTCACCCCTCCACCAACACACAAATTTGTTCATATTGCACCTGCATTACTCCACTCACCTCTATTTAACACCCATGAACTGTTGTCCTATTTATTATCTCTAACAAGTACAGCCTCCACCTGTCGCCAGAAAATAAAAGGCCACACATCTTACAATCCCCTTGCCTATCTTTCGCTCACTCTGCTTCTATTAGCTGGTGATATATCACCTAATCCAGGTCCCCCACACTCCTCACACACACATACATCAGAACACTACCGTTCTATAGCAAACCTCAAACACATCACCTGTCTACCCTCTCTTCCCAAGTCCTTTAAATGTGCCCTTTGGAATGCACGATCTGTTTGTAACAAACTTACCTCCGTTCATGATCTCTTCCTCTCAAAAAACCTCAACCTTCTGGCAATAACAGAAACATGGCTCATGCAATCAGACACTGCCTCACCTGCAGCACTTTCACATGGTGGCCTCCATCTCACCCACACCTCCAGACCTGAAGGCAGACAAGGAGGTGGGGTTGGACTACTTCTCTCCCCACAGTGCACATACACAGTTCTACCAAATGTCCCATCACTCACGTTCACATCTTTTGAAGTACATGCTATTCGCATTTTTAATCCATTCTCCCTACGTGTTGCGGTGATCTATCGTCCCCCTGGAGCACACCAACAATTTATTGAGGATTTCTCTGCATGGCTCCCTCACTTCTTATCTTCAGACATCCCCACCATCATCATGGGTGACTTCAACATCCCCATTGATAACCCACCTTCCAAAGCTGCTTCCAAACTACTCTCTCTAACATCCTCACTTGACCTCTCCCAGTGGATTGAATCATCTACTCATAAGGATGGCCACTGCCTTGATCTTGTTTTCTCTAGACTATGCTCAGTTTCTAACTTTATTAATACACCCTTCCCCCTCTCGGATCATCACCTTATCAGCTACACTCTCACCCCCACTGCTCTAACCTTTCTACTGTCTAACTCAACCAAGCCTCCTCATACTCGTAGAAATCTTAATTCTATTAATCTTCAACAGTTTTCCACCTCTCTCCAACACCTTCTCTCCCCTATCTCTACATTCTCATCCCCTGAGATGGCAGTACCTCATTTTCACCTAACCTTAGCAACGGCCCTTGATCAAGTGGCTCCAGCGACACTTCATACTACACGTCGACTTCGATGTCAACCGTGGCACACCAAAGCAACACGAAATCTTCAAAAACTGTCCCGTAAAGCAGAACGTCACTGGCATAAATCTCGAAGCTCTAATGACTTCTTCACATATACTTCTGTCTACCACTCCTATCGAAATGCTCTGGACACTGCAAAACAAACATACTTTCAATCTCTTATCTATGCTCAGGCTTCTAACCCCAAACGCCTTTTCAATACATTTAATCATCTTCTCAATCCTCCCACCCCGAACCCTCCATCTACTATCAGTGCTCAGGATCTTGCTACCTACTTCAAGGACAAGATTGATAAGATCAGACTAGAAATGGTATCCTCTTCCTCAACAAGCCATCAGCTCATTTCCTTCCCACTACCCTCTGACACCCTCTCTTCATTTGACCCCACAAATGAAGAGGAAATTTCTACGCTCTTCTTATCTTCCTACTCTACCTCCTGTCCTCTTGATCCTATTCCCTCGCAAATTGGTAGATCCCTGTCTTCTGTGCTCATTTCACCTCTAACTCAAATCTGTAATCTCTCACTCTCTACTGGCATCTTTCCATCACTATACAAGCATGCAGTGATTACTCCTATTCTAAAAAAACAAAACTCCGACCCAAACTCTCTCTCAAATTACCGTCCCATCTCTCAGCTCCCTTGCCCCTCCAAGCTTCTAGAGAGACTTGCCTACACTCGCCTCACACGCTTTCTTTCCGCAAACAACCTGTTGGATCCTCTTCAGTCAGGCTTTCGTTCTCAACACTCCACAGAGACTGCGCTGACCAAGGTTGTTAATGATCTGATCACTGCTAAGACTGAACGCCATTACTCTCTCCTAATTCTCCTTGATCTCTCGGCTGCATTTGACACAGTTGACCACTCTCTTCTCATACAAACGCTGCAATCCCTAGGTCTTCAAGACACAGTTCTATCCTGGTTCTCATCTTACCTCTCTAATCGCTCTTTCACTGTTAATTTCTCTGGAGCCACATCTGCTCCGCTTCCCCTATCAGTTGGAGTACCACAAGGCTCGGTGCTAGGTCCTCTGCTGTTCTCTATCTATACCGCTTCTCTTGGAAATCTAATAAGTTCCTTTGGCTTTCAGTATCATCTCTATGCGGATGATACCCAAATCTATCTATCCTCTCCTGATATCTCGACATCTGTGTTGTCCCGTGTAACTGACTGTCTTTCTGCCATTTCATCTTGGATGTCCTCTCGTCAACTCAAACTTAATCTTTCTAAAACAGAGTTAATAATATTCCCACCCGCCAACAAGAGCATACCTGACATTTCTATCTCTGTTGATAACATGACCATAAATCCCACCCCACAAGCTCGCTGCCTAGGTGTAATCCTTGATTCACGCCTATCCTTTGTTCCCCACATTGACTCTATATCTAAATCATGTTACATACATCTAAAGAACATTTCCAGAATCCGCACATATCTCACACAAGACACTGCTAAAACCTTAATTCATGCACTAATCATCTCCCGCATTGACTATTGCAATTCCCTCCTTACTGGTCTTCCCAAAAACAGACTCAAACCCCTAAAATCTATTTTGCATGCTTCGGCAAGACTGATTTTTCTTGCAAATAGCTATTCCTCTGTTGAATCACTCTGTATGTCTCTACACTGGCTGCCTGTCTTCTACCGAATCCAATATAAAATACTTTTACTAACCTACAAGGCCATCAACAAGGCTGCACCAACATACATCTCCTCTCTTGTCTCAAAATATCTCCCAACTCGGCAACTCCGTTCTGCAAAAGATCTGCGTCTCTCATCCACCCTCATTACATCCTCCCATTCCCGGTTACAGGACTTTTTTCGGGCTGCACCCACTCTATGGAACTTTCTCCCTCGCACAATAAGACTCTCCTCTGTTCTACAAACTTTCAAGCGTTCTCTGAAAACCTACCTATTCAGACAAGCGTATAATATTCCTCAACCACCATCTTAACCTCACTACCTTTAGCCTGTTACACAATTTCACACAAGACAACTACCCCCGGACCAACATTATTGTGTGACAGGATCATTTAGCTTATGAGTCACCCTACCTTTGCAGTCTGGCTGGGCCAAGATGCAAAATGTATACTTAACCTCATGTGTCAATCTCCCATTGTCCCATAGATTGTAAGCTTGCGAGCAGGGCCTTCTCACCTCTTTGTCTGTTTTACCCAGTTTGTTTATTAGTTTATTACGTTTGTCCCCAATTGTAAAGCGCTACGGAATATGTTGGCGCTATATAAATAACTGATGATGATGATGATGATGATGGTGATATATACAGAGTAGGTCTGCTCTGCTCTACTAAACAAGACACTGCAGGATACATCCAATACATATGCGGAAGATAAAATCACAAAAGAACGCACAGAAAAAAAAATATTCAACTAATGTCACCTGTTAATAATATAGGCATTAATGATAAAACATTGAAAAAGAAAAAAAGTGGGGTTTTTTATTTTATTTTTTTCCATGAAATACATTTACATGTATTTTATGAATGTCTACTGTACATAAAATACATTTTTACAGTTGCTATCACACAAGTGATAGCATACATACACAGCCGTCATCAATAGTAAGCAGCACTTAGATTAGACATGTAGCTGGAGTAAGAGATGCGGCTGAAAAACAAGTAACCTGAGAGGAACCCAGAGCTTGAATGGGACACTGCTGTGTGCGCTCGAGCTTGGCACCTCCTTACTGTACATTGACTATGGGCAAACGTCCCTTTCCCCCCCTGTTCCCTCCCTGAAAAAATAGACTGTAGTAAGTGTCCTTTGCACTCAAAGATGAATTGAATGTGGCTGCGTTCTGTGGCGTATGGTCCGGTTCTCGGCATGCGCAGAGTGATTCTGCTGATTGTATGCACAAAATTGCTGTTTACCTCCCTTGATCAATCAGAATTTTTGTCTAAATGTAAGATAACAATTGCTATTTTTAATTATACTTACCTACTTTCTTCAGCTCCCTTCCGGGAGCCAGCCAGTGGAGGTGGGCGTGAGGGGGCGGGGCGGCCAAAATCGCGTCATTTCGGAATTTCGGGGCCAAATGCCGCGATTCATCGGGAATCGCGGCATTTGGGATCTAATTCTCCCCACTTCACTAGGAAGTGGGGCACTTCCTAGTGAAGTGGGCAGAATTCGGGAGATTGCCACACTCGCCCGGGAGTCCGGGAGACTCTCGCAAAATGCGGGAGTCTCCCGGACATCCCGGGAGAGTTGGCAAGTATGTTTTTAATGAATATGGGTATTCAGCTCTGGTAATAGCTGCTATCACGTGACATACAGTATATTATGAACTGAATGTCTGGAATAATGTTTTGTCAGGTAGTAATGAGTTTTGTTAAAAATTTATATCTTGGTTAAGTAAAAGGATTGGTTGCTAATATTGTACCAATTACAGTTCATTTTGGGGTTTAGGAGCACTATAATTGTAGTCAAATGAATATTTCTAGTGGAATTGCCAGTAAGTATTAAATTACAAAGTGTTGACATGTGATGGGTGATATGTAGGGGAAACATTTGATAATATTTAGGTAGGCAGGGGTGGTGGGAGAGGCCATGCTAGACTGCCCTGCTCTCCCCTCCATTGCTGTGCACATCAGTACATATGCTATTAGATTTATCTTGCAGCTTTGCATATGCCAGCAGTTGCTGCCTTTTTAGTGAACGCAATCTGTGTCTGCAATTTGTGATGTAATCGCAATCAAATCTTCACCAGGATCATAATGTTTATCTAAGGGATATTAAAATTAGAGATGCTCACTGACCCCCATGTTTTGGTTTTGATTTTGGATCTGTATTAAGTTCGTGTTTTGGTTTTGGCAAAACTGCCCTCACGTGTTTTGGTTTTGGATCTGTATTTTTTTTTTTAAAAAAAATGTTAAAATATAATTTTGTTCCTATATTATTATTACTACCTCAATAACACTAATTTCCGGGCATTTCCAGTCAATTTTGACCACCTTACAGTTCACAATACTGTTTTCATCCACTTTTAGCCAAAGACTGCAGCGAGCTGGCTGGATAAGAAGCGACAGAGCAACAGCACAAGCACATGGCAGTTCATAGCAAAGCAGTTGCAGAAAAGAAATGTTTTGAAAGATGGAACTGTCCTTGGGCCCTCCCAGCCACCCTTATGTTGGATATTAAAAAGGACATGTACAGTTTAACAAACCAAGCACTTTAGCGACAAGAAGTGGCACTTTTGTGGCTGAAGTGCTTGGTTTGTTTGGGCCCCCACAAAACAAGCTACCAGTACCTTAGCTGCCTTTAGCCCAACAGTGCTGTCAATGAACTCTACAGTGGCAAGATGTTGTCATCATCCTCACCCTCATCAGTGTGTACATCATCCTCATGCAATATTAATTCATCCTCATTGGAATCCATCATTACAGAAGTCTCTGTATTTTGATGTAAGTGGCGGTAAAGGCCTTCCTCATGGAATTTGTAGTTCATTTTGATGAACATCATATTGTGCCATTGCTCACACAGAAACAAAAGGGGTAGCAGTGTTCTTCTCAGTCTCCAATGTCATAGCTCTGAGCCATTGATATGGCAGGCAGCTGCTAGCACCAGTCATGATGATACCAGTCCTTCTAAGTCATCTACTAAAGCCTATTCAACAAGAGCATAGTGGGTTTAAGTCAGGGAAATTGAAATCTAAAACAAAATCTTTTACATTGGTAAAAAAAAAACAACAACTCTCTAATGAAGGGAAAATTTACTGTGGAAAAACATAAAATTGACAACATGCCATTCTACCCAAAATATTAACAAGCATAGCAGCATCAGCTAGCTCCATTCTCTCAACTAGATCCCAGCACCTGCAATCTACATTGTCATCATCCTCACCCTCATCTGTGTGTACATCATCCTCAGACAATATTAATTCATCCCCACTGGAATGCACCATTACAGAAGTTTCTGTACTTCGATGGCATAGAGATATGGCACTAGAGACAGAGAAGAACACTGCTACTCTTTCTGTTTCTGTGTGAGCTATGGCACTGAGACTGGAGAGTGACAAGAATACTGCCACCCCTCCTGTTTCTGTATGAGCAATGCAACAAAGCAAAGGCACTGGAGACTGATAGGAACACTGCCACCTCTCCTGTTTTTGTATGAGCAATGTCACTAGAGACTGATAAGAACACTGCCTCCCCTCCTGTTTCTGTATAAGCAATGGCACAGAACAATGGCACTGGAGACAGATAAGAACACTGCCACTCCTCCTGTTTCTGTGTGAGCAATGACACAGAGTAATGTCACTTGAGACTGATAAAAACACTGCCAGCCCTCCTGTTTCTGTGTGAGCAATGGCACTGAAGACTGATAAAAACACTGCCTCTCCTCCTGTTTCTTTGTGAGCAATGACGCTGAGCATGGAGACTGCCTAGAACGCTGCTAGCTCTTCTGTGTCTGTCTGTAAAATGGCCCTGGATCTCCGTGTCGGGCGGTACTTATGGAATCCAAAAACTCGTGAGATTCGACGATGCGTCAATGACATTTTGCCTCAGTTTCAGTTCCGAGGATGTGCAAAAGTACCGAGCCAGCTCTGCTTTCCGATTTCCTAAGTTTGGGGAGGCTCGGTTTTCAAAAAACTGAGCCTGAGCATCCCTAATTAAAACCATGGATCTTTAAGTTGTTACAAGGTCGCACACAAGTGTATGTACGCTGTAGTCAGAGTTGAAGATGCATCCAGGTCTGAATGAGTAGCAGATACTTCCACTTGACAATGGAAACACCTCACAGACACTTACGTCCAATTTGCTAACATGCAAAAACCTTTATTTTATATGTTCTGAACGTAACTACTATGAAATGTCATTTAAACTTATATAACCTAGTTAATTCATCATCATCATCATCAATTTATATAGCGCCACTAATTCCGCAGCGCTGTACAGAGAACTCATTCACATCAGTCCCTGCCCCATTGGAGCTTACAGTCTAAATTCCCTAATATAGACACACACTCACCCACAGACACAGACAGGGAGAGAGAGAGACTAGGGTCAATTTTAATAGCAGCCAATTAACTTACCAATATGTTTTTGGGCTGTGGGAGGAAGCCGGAGCACCCGGAGGAAACCCACGCAAACACAGGGAGAACATACAAACGCCACACAGATAAGGCCATGGTCGGGAATCGAACTCATGACCCCAGTGCTGGGAGGCCGAACTTCCCAACATGCGTACAAAAAAAATCTATATACTGTATATATATTCTTTCCAAAATATTTTATTGTGGCATTGAAAATTGCAAACGATGGCAACATATCGTATGGTATGATACAAAACAAAAACAAATTCAGCATAGAATAGGATGTTGTCCAATCACTGAGGGGTTCACTGAGCATGGCATATAATGAGATGAGTAAATGAACAATGAGAGTCCCAGGAGATAAGCAGTTATTCACATTTTCAGTTACATAGAAAGCCTAAACGTAGATATTGAAACTGGCCAGCGAGAGCTGGAGCGGTTAAGAAAGACCGGCCATTAATCAGGATCACTAAACTAAAAGATTAGGCCTAGTCTAAGAATGAGACTACAAACTAAATCTAAGAACTAATGCTCACTCGAGTCCAGAAATCACTGATCCATCCTGGGAGTTTGAGGTTGGATGTCTAAAGGAGCATGTGGAGAGAGTGCAGGGAACCAATGTAATAGTATATGGAGGTCAGATGTAGTGGGGGGAAAGGGGAACAGACATTATAAAGTGACGAGGGCCCAGTCTGACAAAAGTTGAAGGGTGTAGCAGGAGGTGTATTGAAAGCATTTCTCGAATGCAAGTTTAGTGTGCGATGGGAGTGTGCATTTAAATTTCCCCCAAAATTGAAAGAGGGCAGGTGTTAGGAGTTTCTTGTTAGGTATAGTTTCTAGCCAGTCCATTTAAAATAGAAAGAGGAGTCTGGAGGTGGCCATGTCTGCTGTGGTTCTCTATATCGTTGACCTTGTCAGGAAAAGAATGAAGCAATTTTGATTGCGATTCAATAGTGCTCTTGACAGCACAAAGCCCACCCTCAATGGTTGAAATGCTCAGGATGAGCAGGATGGGCCTCAAAGTCTGTTTAGGTAGGTTCTAATCCCAGAGAGGCGCGGAGTCTAACGGAAGAGAGGTTTTCACCAGGGATCCCCGTAAGGGGATATAGACTTAGCAGCTTTCTGCTAAGGAGGCGATGAACGAGTCTAGATGGATGGTCAGGAGATAAAGGTGGCAATGCGGATATGTCAGAGCGCTGAGGCAGGTCCAATAGGTAAGTGGTAGTTCTAGATAACAAGAGAGAGCAACAGCATATGGAGTGCTGCTTCCCCTAGGTTCTGGTGAACAGGATGGCCCTGGAGTAGGAACAGAATAGAGGCACAACGGTCTTCAGAAAGACAGCAGCGTCTAGACCGCGAGTCAGGTATGCACAAAAGAGCAAGGCTGTAGGATGATGAAGCGCTGAGGTCCTGATGAGCTGGAAGCCCTGGGGCCAGATCAGGGGTGATGCGCAACAATCTGCAGAGTGGCAGCAGCATCTTGACTGCAGAGGTGATACAGAAGTACACAGGATAGCAACAGGCTGCAGGATGGTAAAGCGCGGAGGTCCTGATGAGCTGGAAGCCCTGAAGTAGGATCAGAGGTGATGCGCACCGATCTGCAGAGTGGCAGCAGTTTCTTGACTGCGGAGGTGATACAGAAGTCCTCAGGGAGCAACAGGCTGCAGGATGGTAAAGCACTGAGGTCCTGATGAGCTGGAAGCCCTGGAGCAGGGTCAGAGTTGATGCGCAACAATTTGCAGTGTGGTTGCTGAATCCAACAAAAAAAAAAGGTGAAAGCAATAAACAGGAGTCAGAGGTGGAGACGTCCTAACAGGTAAGGAGACCTGAATATCTGGCACCTTAGTAGGAAGGCAGATGCTTTAAATAGACAGGGCTGACAGGCAATTTGCCCATCATGTGAATGCGGGAAGTTTTGAAAAGACCAGGGGGTAAATGTATCATACCCCGGTTTTGTCATACCCATTGTAAAGAGAAACTTCCCTTGACAAGGCAGCGTCGTTTTAAATTTAAGCTGCGAAGACGCCGAACTCGCGGGAGTTGACAAAACCGGGGTATGATACATTTACCCCCAGGTGTGCGCATGCTCAGTTCAGACCAGAAAGTGAACGCAGATAGTGAAAACCAAAGGAAACAGGTATGAACAGAGATCAGAATGAATGGTTAACTGATGCTATGTGCGACACCAGCTTTATCAAGGCGGTGAGTGTGAAGGTTGAGTTGTGTAAGAGCAGAATCTACGGATTCATTGATGCTGGTTAGTTTCAGATCAAGCAAAGGACAGAGAACCGCGGCAATATCAGACGGTTTAATTTTTGTGGGTTTGGCGGGTTTTACAGATCTTTTTCTTGGCAGGGTCTGCTGTGGAGTGATCAGAGCCACTAGATGGAAAGCATGAACAGTCCTCCAGCGGGACAGAGGATGAAGATTTTGCTTGTTTAGATTGGGATTTACTCAGGAATATCTCCATTTAACAAGTCACAGAGCTAGGAAAAGTATTGGCGACAGACGCTGGATTTAGAGAGGAAGTTGCCACATACGATAAGAGATATTAGTTATAGGTTACATAGTCAGAGTGGATTCAACGGCACGGTTCAGGTGTCCGTGACGCAAGAAGTCATGTGACTGTTGCACATCATGTCTCTGAGCAGCAGGGCCATGTGAGGTCGCTCTATGTTGAGACAGACCAAGCAACAGATGGAGGGCACACAGCTGAATGTAGGGACAAGCAAAGGTCCGTTACCACTGCACATTGGATGCGGCTGTGTTCTTCTCCATAACAGTGACAGGTCGAATGGTAGATATCAGGACTCAGTGGTAGAATGGTGTGAATATTACATTTACAAGAGTGTGCTTCAGGAGACGGCCACAAGGTGGCAGTAGAAACTTGCATGTCACTGAGGGAGACTGAATATGCTGCAGAGAATGAGTGAGAGCAAATAGTGATATTCCAGAAAGGAGTAAATGTTGTGGGGCTGGTACAATCAGGAAGAGTAGGGTAGTGTAGACAGTCAGGGAGTGCAAGTACCCCTCTGATGCTGAGCTGTTATGTCTGGTTAGTAGTAGGTGTCCTAGAAGTGTGAGAGAGGAGCCCAATGGCTGTGTCAGCAAATGCAGGAGTTGGCAGCAGATGGCACGGCAAGTCTGCCAAGCAGGCACCATACATAACTGCAAAGGGTGGGAGAAGCAGGATGCGGTCACGGATGTTAGTGGCCGCAGTTCTGCTGGGGTCCGCCGCAGACTGGGTGATTCTCTCCCCCCTGCATCTAGGTCGCTGCTAGCTGGCAGCTCACCCCGAGTGGAAGGGACCGGCTTAAGGTGGTAGCACCTGTGATTTAGAGGAGCCGGTGCACTGTGTGGAGAATCCCTAGTGCAGTCAGAGGGAGTCTGGGCATCAGAAGTATATGGGCCTGTGGTGTTGCACCCAGGTAAAATGGAGCCAAGGCGGGGTTTGATGCTGGGAGGGATAGGGCTAGCCCCGGGGCGAAATAACTGGCTCAGATTGTAGGACAGAGGCCAGTGATCAATTTCCTGGTAGTATGTAGGTATTAGAAGTGTTCTCCCTGCGATGGAGCAAGATATGTAGCAACCGATGGACAGAGCTTTACAAAAATTATCCACTATCTTCAGCCTCCAGGCCATGCCCGAGAAAAAAAATTATATATAAAAGTTTAACACCATAGCGGACACCCTGTCTTAAGTGCCTTTGGTCCCCCATAGCTTTAGTCCAGCTCTGGGTGATATTGAGTCTGTTACCTGCAAAGGATGATGAGTCTGATTCATTAAGGAAAGTTAAGCAAAAATTTAAGTAAGTTTTCTTACTCAAGTTTTCTGGGCAAAACTATGTTGCAATGCAAGGGGTGCAAATTAGTTAATTATTTTGCACATCAGAAAAATACTGATTGTATTTTCATGTAGCACACAAGTACTTGATAGCTTATTTGTACACTGAAATGTAAAGATGATCTTCTAGGACATGCCCTATGCCAGATATAAATTTGCCATCACATTTTAAATTACCTCCCCCTCCAATGCAATATGGTTTTGCCTCATTTATTTACT
The DNA here is from genome assembly GCF_038048845.1 of Mixophyes fleayi. NCBI lineage: Eukaryota > Metazoa > Chordata > Amphibia > Anura > Limnodynastidae > Mixophyes > Mixophyes fleayi. The sequence continues at coordinate 57,899,450 of NC_134409.1, forward strand.
TTTGTATTCCAAGACATATTTTTTCTGTTTTAGTAAAAGCTGTAACTACACCTGTGTGAAATTGCATGTTATTAACCTGCATGTTATTAATCAACCAACTTTTTTCTTGGCCAGTAGCTGGCTAATTTCCATCTCATAATTCCTGGTTCATCCCAGCAAGTGAGCCAAGGGGAGAGTGGCTGGCTGGGCCTGGAGGCAGGGGGCATCTGTTCCCCAGGCCGGACCCTTAGCGGGCTACCTTGGGCTGGGTCATCTGCATTTTTTTTCCTTTAAAATGTTCCTAATAGGCTGGTTGAGTCTAGACCCCCAGGCTAAAATTTAACAGCCCTCCCCTGCATGAGGGTAAAAAATGGTTGTTATTGTCTATGCATGTTTGCTGATAAATAACATTTTTGATAGACTTAAAATATCCATTTTACATTTTATTTTAAATGGTATTAAATAGAATAAATATGTAAAGTTGCTATGTGTCCAAAATACCTAGAAACCAGATAAAAATTACAGATGCGTGTATTCTGTTGAGTGAACCCAGGACACGAATCATTAGGTTATTTAGTAATATAGAAAAAAGGGCGCAGGTGAAAATAAAACAAAAAACTGACAGACAACAGGGAATGTTTGTAGCTCTTTGTGATAACATAGAGACCGATGCACAGCTCCAGCTATATCAATCAAGTAAATGAAAGAATGATCTTACCCTAGAAATCCCTAATGTGATATTGACATCTCCAGCATTCAGAAGTCCCCTTTCATTACAGTTCGGGTTGTAGTTCAGCGTCCTCTCTTGTCTAAGGCGTCAGGAATAGATCTCTTATCACTGACCTGCCGGGGTACTATGTCAAACAGTAACGGAGATAATTTCCCGTGCTGGCTTGTGTCTCGTGTTGCCGCGTGTGACACGCGGAAGTGAGTACTGACCCGCAAAAGAACAGAGGCTGATATGGTTCAAAATAGTTCATCCAACACGTTTCATCCGAATTATGGACTTTCTTAAGGATATGGTGAACAGAAAACTGAAGGGCTAATATAGGTCTTCCTTACTCCTGATTGGATAAAATCTTTATTAAAAAATAAATAAATATATATATATATATATATATATATATATATATATATATAAATATATAAAAATGTATGAAAACTGACTAGTTAAAAAAAATCAGTGTTTAGAAAAAAGAGAATAAATGTATGGAAAAAAGAATTGTTTAAATACTTCAAAATGAGCCTAAATCAAAATCGCTGTTCAAACCATGAGGCATAAAGGTTTTCATCATATATATACATTTGGTATCCAGACGTGAGATATTTTCTAAATAATTGCCACCTCTCCAAAAATTTTTAACAAGTTGTATACCTATAAATTTTAATTCTTTGGGATTACATTGGGAATTATTAATAAAATGATTAGAAATGCTGTGGGTTTTAAGTCCTCTTTTGATATTATAAAGATGTTCCGCTATTCTTATTTTCAGGGTACGTTTCGTTCTGCCTATGTATTGGAGGCCACATGTGCACTCCAGCATGTAAATAACTCCTTCCGTATTGCAACTAATAGCTTTTTTAATATAGAATGTTTTCCCATTATACGTAGAGTTAAATCGGGTAATAGCTTATGTCTGAATTACAACTTTTACATGCCTTACAATTCAAACAGTAGTGAAATCCATGTGACCCCTTTATATTTGGTTCTGTCATGGAAAGTGGAATGAAGCGGTTTGTGAGTATGTTCCGCAAATTTTTTGCTTTCTTATAGATAAATTTCGGTTACTCAGACAGAAATCCCTTTACATCATCATCCAATTTTAAAATGTACCAATATTTTCGGATAATATCCTCCACTGCTTTGGTGTTACTATTGAATTGAGTTATAAAAGAAACTTCCGGGACAGATGTTACGCCAACATTTTTATTCTTATTATACGTGAGAACAGTTGTTCTTTCATTGGGTTATTTAGTTGTGCTTGAGAAAGGCAATTCAGATGGTTGGTGAGAGGAATCAGTATCAGAAAGAAAGAAATAATAATAATGCAACTGTATAGGTCCTTGGTACAGCCTCATCTAGAATACTGTGTTCAGCTCTGGAGGCCGTATCTCCAGAAGGATATAAATACATTAGAGACTGTACAAAGAAGGGCAACTAAAATGGTGCATGGCCTACATCACAGGAATGACAAAGATCTTAATATGTATAGTTTGGAGCAGAGAAGAGAAGAGGTGGGGTGGGGGGGGGGGTGGGAGGGTGATAAAAAGGGTTTCAACAGGGTACAGGAGGGAAACATTCTGTAAAGGAAGAGAGGTATTAGAACACAAGAACATGCATTAAAACTTTAAAGAAGTAAGTTCAGATGAAATTTGAGGAAAAATTATCTCACAGAAAGGGAAGTGGATAAGTGGAATAGTCTCACATCAGAGGTGGTAGAGGGCAATACAGTAGACTAATTTAAACATTCTTGGGATAGATATAAGGATATCCTTAAAAGAACTACGGATTAAATAGGGTTGGAGGTTACCATAGGTTAAAAAATGGGCAAACTAGTTGGGCCAAGTGGTTCTTATCTTATCTACCGTCAAATTCTATGTTTCTATGTTACAACCATGCAAAATATTGCCAGCCAGAGGTTATGTTATTAAGGCATGAACAATCCATGAGAGAAGGGTTGCTGCCCTCATATGGTAATTTAGAAGACAGCAGTCTGAGAAAAATTAAAGGATGTCCAGTGGAAGATCTATGTGTTGAAATCTGTTGATATTTACAGTTCAGATAAGTTATATGTCAGCTTGTTGTAATATCTGCCAGCAGGTTCCAATATCAATTATCAGTATTAGTTTTTGTATAGAATGGTGGAAATGAGATGTCAAAACACAGCCTCAAATCAGCCCACGGCACTGTCAGGGCACGGTTACAGTGGGGTCCTCTCAGTTTGTGGTAGCCTCAGGAGGAGGCAACTTTCAACCCAGTTAGGAAGTGATTTCTACCAGTTCACGGCGGTCCCCAAAAGGGCAGATAACATGGTTAGTTGCAAATTGGGCTTCGGGAGTGTGTAGGTTTAACAAATGACTGCCTGATGTACATTGGGCAATGTCTGTGGCTAACTGTTATAGTGTGATTTTGTCACAGTCCTCCGGATGGGTACCGGGTGAGACTGATAGGAAACAGTGTTAGCTGACAAAGAGAGACCAGAATATGAATGGATAAAGGATAACAGGATTAGCTGAGGTGCCTATAGCGCTGAATACCAGAATCTGCTTAATAGGAATGGATACAGTATACCTGGCCACCAGGATTAGCTGAGAAGCATATAGCACTGGATACCAAGACCTGCAGAATAGGAATGGAGAAAGGACACCAGGGGGTAAATGTATGAATCTCCGGATTCTTCATCTTCGGCGTGTTCAGCCTCTTTAGCACTTAAATTTAAAGCGGCACTGCATTGTAAAGGGAGACTTCCCATCCGGAGGACTGTGACAAAATCACACTATAACAGTTAGCCAGCGGGGACGCCGGAGAGGAATGCGAGCACCCTGGTGTGAACAACGGGCCTCCAGGTTAGCTCCGCTCCCATCTAAAAGGGGGTGTGGCCGTAAGGTAGCCGGGCCTACCGGTAATTTTACCGGTAGTCCTGTGGGCCAGTCCGACGCTGTTTAACAGTCAATTGTTGTAATCTACTAGTAGTCTTCTTCTTGGTCTGCTTCTGGGATGAAGATTCACCCCCAGCAGCAGCAGCAGCGACAGTGAGACTAACGCTCAAGAATTCTTCTGAGGAACACAGGATAGTGGAGGAGTCATCTAGCCTTAGAAATTTGGATGCAGTACTAACTCATAAGTTTCCAATTTTTCCAACAGCTTGCCATGAACTCGCTTCAAATGGCGTAACATGGATGAGGTTCCTACATGGTTAAGGTCTCTACCTCGACTGACTGTGGCTTTACATATGCTACAAATGGCTAGACAACTGTTGTCAGGATTTGGGCAAAAATAATTCCACACATAAGAGGTGGATTTTTTGGTCTTATGTCCAGGCATGACAATGGTCTTCTTCTTATCATGTGCAAGAACTGCTTCCATCGGTGCAGGACTTACACAAACATAATCCTCATCAACATCCTCATTAGCGCCCTTATCAGCTACACAAATATCCCCCTCATCCTGTTGCAATTTCAAAGTGGCATCCTCAACTTGTGTATCACCGGCCACACTTGGGCTGTTCATGCACACATCTGCAGAAATGCTGAAAGGGGCCTTCTTTATGGGTACACTATCAGAATGGTCAGGATTACACAAAGCACTCATGGATAGACTCTTCTCAGTGATTTGTGTAATTTCTGAATCTGAACATACATTTTCCTCTAATGCCTTACTGTTTTCTTCCAGCTCGGCTTTTACACGTAAAAGTATTTGGACACCACTTTTGGAGTCTAAATGACAAGGTCTTGCTTGGTCACGACTGACCTTACAAGAAGATGCCTCAGTGACAGTTGAAGAACTAGCACTCATAGAGAAAGATGAAGGCCTCATTCTTTCCTTGCCACTGTGTGTGTAGAATGGCATGTTGGCAATTTTTTTTTTCTGCAGATAACTTTGCCTGGATTATAGGTCTTTTTTTCTTGACCATTTTTGTTTCCCTGACCTACAAATGCTATGCACTTTAACATAGACTTTACCAGATGACATAGAGGGATTGCTATCATCATGACTGGTGCCAGCAGCTGCTTGGTGCTCCTGCTCTTCTGTTTACTGCTGTGAATCCATTTTGATAACACTGTTCAATTTGACTGCAAATTCAGAAGACCAAGCCTGCCAGCCCTGGTATTTCATTTTCAGCAATGACAATTAGCAATGGAGGTCTCCTCTTTGTGTGTTACCTATATAACACAGTACAATGTGATTGCAGATTTACACCAAGACTGCCAGCCCTATTATTTGTATTTCAGCAATGACAATTCGCAATGGAGCAATGGTCGCTCTCCTCTTTATGTGTTACCTATGTAACACAGTATAATATGGCTGCAGATTTAGAAGACCAAGCGGGCCAGACTTATTGATTCTATTTCAGCAATGACAATTAGCAATGGGGCAATGGAGCTCTCCAGAATGTCACTTTGAAGAACGCTGCTACCCCTCCTCTTTTTTTTTTACCTATGATGCTGCCCAACTGCTCTAGAGACTGCCAAGAACTGTGCTACCCCTTTTGTGTCCCTCTGTGAAATGGCGCTGGATCGCCGTGGAGGTCGGTACTTATAGAATCCAAAACTTGCGAGATCCGATGACGTAACAATGATGTTTTGCCTCATTTTTAATTCCGAGAGTGCTCGAAAGTACAGAGGATCTGCTAAGTTCGGGAGTGTTCTGTTCTCGGGGAACTGAGCCTGAGCATCTCCAATATAAATGTGTGTATATATATATATATATATATATATATATATATATATACACACACACACATCATCATCATCACCATTTATTTATATAGCGCCACTAATTCTGCAGCGCTGTACAGAGAACTCTCTCACATCAGTCCCTGCCCCATTGGAGCTTACAGTCTAAATTCCCTAACACACACACACACAGAGAGAGACAGACTAGGGTCAATTTGTTAGCAGCCAATTAACCTACTAGTATGTTTCTGGAGTGTGGGAGGAAAACTGAGCACCCGGAGGAAACCCACGCAAACACAGGGGGGGAACATACAAACTCCACACAGATAAGGCCATGGTCGGGATTTGAACTCATGACTCCAGCGCTGTGAGGCAGAAGTGCTAACCACTATGCCACCATACCACACACACACAATGGAATTTTTTGTCAGTTTTAGAATTAGTGAAGAAAATGTTTGCTGCTTCATATTTGATGTTTTCAACGACAGTCTCAATGACCTTTGTAACCATTTACTGGTTGGCAATAGTTCAAATTCAAGCTGGTGAATTCTCAATGCTTTCCTTTCAGGGATCATGGCAGCAAGATGGATGCTTACCTTAAAGTCACATCTAAAAATAAATTAGTAGCACAGTATTTTCAGAGTCTTAAAGTTGTATAAGGAAAGCACTGGGTGAGGGTTGATGTTGCAAACCTCATGAAATATGGTGACTATTTTTGCAAGGATAGCAAGGATACAACATTTCAGAAGCAGAAAAATTTACAAAATTACCAAGGGTATTGTGTAATTCATACACACAGTACAAAATCATCTTGACAAGATATTATATCTTTTTTCTCTCTCGTTAGCAATCTGTCCAACATTTTTTGGCGGTGGAGAATTCATGTGCAAATAAAGTGTTGCATGGACAACACAATGTAACCATGGCTATACTCTGGGAAAGTTTTCTTGTTCCCATGTACTCGCTCAGTTTCTGGTTTATCTTCTTTGCCCTAGTAATGGACAAATCCTAGATTATATACTCCTATCAGTACACATGTATATGTCACAATTGTCTCTTACACATTCCATTTAGTAACGGTTTTCACGTTTTGCTAAATTTTTTCACCTCTTTTTCAATTAGTGGTACACTCATTTCTCCCCCGATATTTATGGTTTTTTTTATTGGACAATGGACCTTAGCACGACAACAATATTCTGTAAGTAAAGCACATCATTATATTTACATTATGATATGATCATTATGAAGTTTCAGCATTAAATTATAATAATTTGAATCACCTACTATTTTTGTTAATGAATTTACATTTTAGCTTTGCATTTTAATAGGGGTGTAACTAGACATCATTTTTAACAGATTGGTTCCTCTTTCTTTGACCAGATAATGCCCACTGTTGACGGCCCTGCTCAATAGTAGCTCAGTCACACAGATTTCCTTACAACAGTATGACATTATTTTTATCAATAGCATTGTCACTGACGTAGACATAGTCCTATATTTTTGAGATTTCAGGTTCTGTGGTATTGCTACTGTTAGGTGTATCTGTCAGTTGGTAGTAAATATACCTGCTGCTTGATAACCATAAAACAGCTTCTTCTCTGGGTCAAAAAGTTGCCAGCCTTTCACTGTCTCCACAAGAATCTTACCCATACAGCTCCCCACCCATTTGTAAGAGTCAATCTCCTCAATTCTCACCCATAAACAGTTAGCTGCAGTGTCTGCTCTGAAACAAAGCAGTGCTTTCCGCATTATCAAAATATAAAGCAATTGCATGTAATAAAAACTAAACAGTTTAAAAAAATCACAGTGCTGGTATGATCAAAATAACATCTAGAATACATTTGTAAAAAAAGATGACTGAATCATTCGCCATTATGCTATGTAATAAGTGCAAATAAACTTGTACGTCATATTTTCTATATGCAGGGCAGAGTTACAAATCATCTGAAAACAAGTACATTCACCTTGAAGGTTATAGTGACTTTACTGTCTCCTCCATACTCAAAAGACGCTCTTTCACGACCTGTAAGTATTTAAAAATTATAATCTCAATCAACTCTGAAATGTTGTTCAGTTATGCCCTACAAGTATATAAAGGTATAACTACTGTAGGGACTGGCTATAGGGACATAAAGGCATTTAACATTGTTTGCGTGTCCCCAAGCTGTTTTTGCTATGTATTTCATAGCCTATCGAAAAATCTCTGCATATTTGCCCGCTTAAGCAACATCTGTTATCACCACAATTCTCAGCGACAACGGATGACTTAACAAAGCAGTTTATCATTATTGTCATGCTGGAACAGTGCATCCCAGCATGACTGTAATGAAGAGGTTATCCTGGTAATGACTATGGGGCACATTTATCATTCATCGGCAGAAATGAGAAATAGTTATCAATCCTTATCGCATGGATAAGGATTGATCTATTTCTCAAATTTATTAAAAATGGAACACAGAAACAGCAGTTCCGAAAAACTGCTGTTTCTGTGATAAAAAAAATCACACTTACCCCTCTCTTTGGGAAGCGCTGTCTCTAGGATCTCCTCCATGTCATCTTCATTCCTCTTCTTCTTTCCATTGCACATGTGCAGTTCCACAAAGATCCCGGTCTGTCTGCAATTCTGCGAGCGGTGAGTGACAGGGAGGGATCATGTGATCCCTCCACACATGCACTGTCCAGCTCTGCTCTTTGGAGCAGAGCTGACAGCATTGGGTTTTTTCATTTCTGATAATGTACGCCAGCTTCAGCTGGCGTACATTATCAAGACAAGTTTCCGAAAAAAATGTTTTTTCGGAACTTGTTAGATTGCAGCTGGGAGCAGTCACCATACTGTTGAATGGTGACTGCTCCCAAAAACGAAGAGGAGTGCAAAGCAGCAGATATCCATGATATCTGCTGCGATGCACCCTTAATAAATTTGCGGAGGACACAGAGGCACCTTAATTACCCGGTAAAAGCACTATCGTGCTTTCTTAAATATGCCCCTATGTCCCATTGACACTTCTTTTGCTGCTTGCGTATCTTAACAGCAAATGAAGGAACTTCCGGGTTCTGATCCCATGTCGGTGTGTGACAATTGTGCACACACTCGAGCCCACCGGAAGGTCAGAAGTTCCCACTCCAATGCCTGAGATGGTGTTAGCAATTGAAAAGCTAAGCTTTTCAGAATGTGGTAAATTGCCCCAGAACACAGTCCCTATCGATAATTATGAGGACTGCGGTTTTCAGTTTTCCTAATGCAGGAGATATCTCTGATATTTCATGCATTGGATTTTTTTTATTAATAGCCCTAATACCATAAATTTGCCTAAGCTATGCAAACAGCTGTTTCCATATAGTTTTAGGATTATTAAATAGGCACCTTGAACAGTAGTGGTTGAGTTTTTTACATCTCAACTGTCTATGAAACATAATTATTTCAGTAGATTAAAATAAAAGATGGACCCTGTCAGTGTATCATTGAAAAGTAACAAACAAAAGGATTTTTGTACTTACCATTAAATCTGTTTCTCCTAATCCATGTGGGGGACACTGCTACATTGGGGTTGTGGTGAGGGTGCAGGAGTAGGGCACTCACAAGTTAATTCTCTGAAGACAAAGGCTCCTCCTCTTTTTTGGCCCATGTGTACCTCCGTTTACAACCTGCAAAGATAGTAAAGGTACTACAAGAAACAAACAAACAGTTCAAACAACATACAAAACGGAACACTGAGCATAAAGAGTGGGAGTGCAGTGACTCCCAGATGGATTAGGTGAAATGAATTTAACGGTAAGTATAAAAATCCTATTTTTCACCAACATCCTTATCTGGGGAACACTGTTACATTGGGGACTTTCCAAAATTGCCCCTAGGGGAGGGTACACTCAGACATAACTAAACACAGAACAGGTTGTCCAAAGCTAGAATCTGCGGACACAAAAACATGAAAACTGTAAAATCTGGTGAACGCATGGACAGAGGACCATGTAGCAGCTTGACATAACTGCTCCGCCGAAGCCCAGTGACACGCCGCCCAAGTGTACAACGCACTTTCAGGAACCAGTGGACGACAACTAGAATATTCCTGTTGAATAGTGAACCTGATCCATCTGGCTATAGTCTGCTTAGAAACTGGCCAAACCCTCTTTTTCGCAAGTAGGGAGTCCAATTTATGAACTGCTGGAGTCCTATCCAACTAAACTCTTAAGAGTTTAACCATGTCCAGTAAGACAAGTTGATCATGGTTATCAGGTGAGTTAGCCTCTTGGATGGAGGGAATGAGAATATCTTGATTAAGGTGGTACTGAGAAACCACCTTCGGTTGGAAAGACAGAGTAGTACATAAGACTGCCCTGTCATCATGAATTACCAGAAAGGTGGACCTTCAAGACAGACCCCCTAACTCAGGAACCCTTCCGGCAAAAGAGATGGCTAAAAGAGAGGTCACCTTCCACGTCAAGTGCTTCAATTCTATAGTCTCCCCTGGCTCAAATGGAGAAAGTTGAAGAGCCGAGAGGACCAAATTAAGACCCCCTGGGTCCATAGGAGGGGCAACTAGGGGTTGGATAAGTAAGATTCCCTGTAAGAAGGTCTGAACCTACAGAATCTAAGACAACATTTTCTCCAGAACATTGATGTTACTGCACCCCATCCCAAGAGACTGGCATCCGTCATGATCACCTCCAGTTGAGGATGGTGAATAGACGACCTCTTATTAAATTGTCTGTTCTCAACCACAATCTCATAGACAGGCACACTCAAGTGGAGGTTGGATCTCGACCACTTCCTCAAGATATTTAATTGAAACATCCAAGAGTAGAACCTGGCATACTGTTTCACCTTGAAGATGGAGACCATTTCTCCCATCAACTTCATACATAGTAGAATTGATGGACATTTGATGTCCTCCAGAAGACCTTTTGTTCCCTTGTATCAAAGATCAGGCCCATAAAAATCTTCCTCTGGCATGGAACCAGACTGAACGTTTGTAAATTCAAAATCCAGCTGTGTAACTCCAAAACCTGAATCGTCCTCTGGGGCTGGATCTTCAATTTGTGGGCTGACTCTGCCTTCATTAGAACTGATTCAGGTACAGTACAATGGTAATTCCCTGTGATCTCCAAAGTTCTGCCATTACGATCATAACCTTGTAAAAACATAAGGTGCAATTGCCAAATCGAACGGAAGGGCCCTGACCTGAAAATGAGAGTCTTGAATTGCGAAACTGAGAAGACTGTAGTGTCCTTTCCAGATCAGGTTTTATAGATACGCATCTCTGATGTCTATTGATGCCTGGAATTAGTTGGTCCTAATGCCCTGAATGACTGATCTGAGTGACTTCATACAAGATTGGTTGAAATGATCTGTCTGGTTTCTGTACTCCTGAAGAAAGGAGGTAACCGTCCTGAGAGCCAACCGCATTTCCTTTTTCTTTAGAAGGCCGGTGAAATAAGATCTATTTGGTGGATGCCCGTGAATACCCAGTATCCTCTCTATGTTACCAGGTACCCACTGATCCAAGGTGGAGGTTCTCCATATGTCCTGGAGCAACAAGAGACAGGCTCCCATTCCAGTCTGAACTGGAAGAGATAAAGGTCCATCATACTGACTGCTTGTCAGCGGGCTTAGGAGCTGGATTTTTGTCTTCCTTTCTATTGACCTCCACATGCTAGAACTGTGTGACCCCTGGAAGAAGAGTGTTTTGGGTGAAGAGATGCACCAAAGGACCAGATCTTTGGTTCCTTAGATTTCGAAGGGTTGCCTGGTAGAAAGGGGCTCTTTCCTCCCATAATCTGCAAGATCATTCTGTCCAGCCCAGCGCTGAGTTTTCTTTCTTCCAGAGAAGAGAATTCAGAATCTGAATTCTCCTCTCTGAGAGCCTGAGAAAACATTTGGCACTTTTTTGGTCTCCGAGACCTAGAAACATCAAGAAGCTTCTCTAAAGAGCAATACACATTAACCAGCATTAAAACAAATAGCTCCAAAGCCCTCATCCAGGCTGGTGCTTCCTGAACCATAGACTCAGAGCCTGTTTCCACATGAGAGGCAGATTCTCTTGGGAGACAATCAGCTCCTGGCGCGGTTACAGAATTAGGCAAAGGAGTAGTTACACTGACCTCCCTAGAAGGCGTAGTCAGCTTTGTCCACTCAGAAATGGACAGAGCCAGGGATCTTGCCTAAGCAGGTTCCGCCATATCAGATGCATCCCTTTCAGGCGGACGCGAATCATGGTCCTCAGCCTCGCAGGACGCACACCAGGCACCCAGACAAGCGAAACAGAATCAGACCTAGAAAAACATTTCTGGTATAGATTTCTTAATTAAGTACCTCAGAAAAAGACATTAACAATAAACAAATTAAAATACATTTTTCTTTTTTTCTTTTAAAGAAAATAACAAATACAGATATTAAACATAGGAAAATTGGAGGTACTTAGCCCAATGCTTCAGGAACAGCGCTGTAGCCTTTATCCGAGAAGAACTCTGTGAAAATCTCCAGCAGGAAAGCGTTCCAGGAGCGAGAACCCATGTGTAGAGAACCAGTGAAATAAGAGCCTCCTGTCCGGACAGGTTCCCAGGCGGCTCCCATCAACTAGTGACCTCAGCTCGTCAATGGGGTAGTGGGAGGGTGTCGCTTTGCCTCAGTAAAAGCCAATATTACTCCCCTCCTGAACTGCCCTGGGAGTGGGGGGATAGTAGTCACAGCTCCGTTGTAGTGGCTATCTTTTATTTTCTTATGAGGGAACTCTCTGATGCAGCCTGACAGCTGCGGTGAGAAAACCCCTTATGCACGCTGTCAAACGGCACAAATAAAATGGAGAGAGGTGGAGAAAAGTAATATCTAGCTTACAAACAATTACAAAACAAACAAAACAATATAGTTTTATGGTTGGCTAATAGGCCAACTTCAGCAAACTATTGAACAAGTAAAAAACATTAGGTTATTAAGTGGTGTTCTGTCATTGGATGCTGGTAACTAATGTTGGTAGCCAGACAAGTTTGAAGCTGCTCTGAAGGACAAATGTCTTGATATTTGTTTCAGTCAAGATATCCATAAATGTACGGTACATTAGTTAGGGAAATAAGAGCCTAAATGTCCTGATCATACAGCTACCAACACAATCTTCGAACTACATACTGAACTTTTCCTTTGTTTTGAATTGGTAGAAAACGCTCAGATTTCATTGTTGTTGGAAGAATCTTGACATCAAGAGACATATGGGGCAGATTCAATACCCCATTGAATTCAATTACTATGGTAATAGCTGCGCATTATTACTGTTACTATGGAAATTTCAACGCTGATTTTTTCTTGCAGCTCTGTGAGCCATTCAAATTACCGTAATAAGGGTAATAATGTGCGGCCTGCATGGTTCTCAAGAAAAACTCTGGGAATTGCATCTGCCCCTTAATGTAGTTTGCAAGACTCCTGAAAATACTGGGATAATTAACAGGTATGCACATAGGGGGCCTGATTCATCTAGTAATTTAAAACGCACATTCATATTTAACAAGAAGCGGATGTAAAAATACGTGTGTTAATGAATACGGGTCTAGGTTCGATCTGCTCTTACAGACAATACACTGCAGGATAGTCCAATACATATGTTGTATATAAAGTCCCAAAAGAATGCATAGAATCCCCCAACCCTTCATTTAATGTCACCTATTAATAATAAACATGAAATCTTTTTCAAAATTGTTGTTTTTCCCCACATAAAATACATTTATGAGGATATTATGAATGTCTGGTTATATAAAGTGCATTTTTACAGTTGCACCTGATTGCAAGTACATGTTCCAGAATGCATACGCAACCATAATCATCACTTAGACCAGACCAGTAAGTGGTGCAAGTTTTATGACTGAATAATACGTACCTTTGAGATGCCAAAAGCTTGAATCGGATGTTGCTGCATGCGCTCAAGCTTGGTACGTCCCTACTATAAATTGACTAAGTGCATACACCTATTCCCTTCCCTGCACCGCTCATGAAATCGTAGGTTGAATTGCACATGGAGTATATTTCATTTCTGGGCATGCGCAGTGCGATTTTACGCGAAATGTGGCACATATCGGCATTTATATGCCTTATTAAATCAGGGCCAGTATGAGTTGTACAGTGGTTTATTTCATTTTGTTGTTTATGTAAAACTCATTTTCTACTCCACCATTACAGCATCATCAAGCTCACCCTGGGAGAAATGCAGCAATGGAAGATTGTATACTAGAAGCCATAGTAAATTACTGAATGCTGACACATCTATGAAGGGTGAATTCTGAAATTCTTTGAAGATTTAATACATGTAAATTTAAAGTAACATTCAGATTTCCCTGGCATTTGAATGAGACACCATTCATTGTGGTGAAATTGTTTTACCCAGTGGTCAGGGCCATCTTTTTCATTGGGCACGATGGGCAGGTGCCCGGGGGCCCCAAGGGCAAGGGGGCCCCATAGGCACGACTCTTAATTAGAATAAATAATCCTGCAAAAGAAAAAACCTGCAAAAAAAACCTTCAAGGGTCACTGAGCAAGTACATCTATCTATCTCTATCTCTATATATCTATATCTGTATCTCTATACATCTATATCTATCTCTCTCTCTGTCTCTGTCTCTCTCTCTATATATATCTATATCTATATAGGGGCCCCGGTGCACTGCTTTGCCCAGGGGCCCATAATGTTGTTAAGATGGCCCTGCCAGTGGTCGAAGTGGAAATTTAGAAGTGGTGGTATGTAAAATGAAATTGAAATGCAAGTGACTGGAATATGATAATTTACAATTATGGCAGTAGGAAAAGTGGCAGTATGATATACCACCATATACAACCCTACTTCAACCACTGGTTTTACCATAAAAAAAAACTCCTTTAATTTTCCTATTCCTATTCACCTTCCATTTCACCTTTCCCTTGTCTAACTCTTGCAGTGATCTTTTATCCTCCTAAACTCTCTCTACATTTTTTTTATTACTATTGAATTACAAACTATGTTTTTCATACACAAGTCCAAATAACGTGATGAATGGAACATAGATTCATTTTATGCTTAAACATCTATTTCATGTAATTTGGTACACTGTGTCTAATCTCTATAATTGAAGTTTCTTGCAGAAATTATAATGAATATGCTTATATTTCTACAGAGTTGCATAAACAGAAGTCATTTTGGGCAACTAAAATTCCAGTTTATGCAGAAAACCATGGTAGCCTTTCAAACAAACTGCGTCCCAACAAGCACCCCAAGGTCGGCCAACACATACCATCAAGCAGGTGAGTTCTCATCTTCTCTACTGGCCTTTATATGAACCCAGCAGTCATTTTAATACCCGGCTGCATAGGGTGGGAAACCTTTACTTTTAATTTTCAAACCTCATATTTCCTCTATATACTGATATTACATGCACTTCTTGAGAACATTTGGTGATAGCAAATTATATCATAGCAAACATGGCTGTCAATTAGTTCCATATCTGTGATTGCAGGGAGATATATTTTAATATGTTGCAGAATAGCATGAATTGTCTTCTTATTCTAAGATTTCAGGACAGGTATGTTTATAAAAAAAAACACATGTACTGAATATAATTTGCTCACTTGTAAATGATAAATACTACTGATTTAAGTACACAAAGAGCAAAACATAAATGTCTACTTTTGAAATTGTTGAATTACTGGGCACAACACTTATACGCAATTAGAAAGAAACATTTATAGAAGTGACACATCTTCTTTAAACTTGTGACAATATAGGTAACAACCCCTTCATGTATATATTTGTAATGTTATTTTAGGAAACAAGGGATTCTAAGGCTGTGTAACACAGGTCTGCTGTTAAGTCAGTGTCAAATAAAAGACATGGGTAATTTATGAAAGATCAATTAAGCAAATTGCTGTGGAAATCACCACCAATAATGTTTTTACTGGTTTTAGACACTCAAAATTGCTTCAAAACCAGTGAATTTGATTTTTTTAAAATACATATATGTTATTTAAGTATTAAAATAAATTGGCCCATAAAAATGAATGGTAAAAGTTCAGTCTTATTCAGAGGGATGAATGTCTCTCCCCCCTCCAAATCCTCAACCAGCCCAAGCGATGGTTGCAGCAAGTGCTGTTTTTCATGGTAACAACGAAAGCCATATGCAAGGTCCCCTGCGCTACTGAAGACCAGCCCAGTCTGGTAAGAGCAGGGCTACTGCCTTTATGGGAGAACTCCACAGACCCTCAATCACCATTTTCTTAGATATAAAATATATTTTTTTATCTTTATCCATAATACTACAAATGGGAAATAAAATAATTTCATCCACCTTTTCTTGATCTATTGTAGTCCAATGTGGGGAAAAAAATCAACCCCCCAAAAAATTGATCCACCTGCTCACTCCAATAAATTACCATTGCAAAGGCTCCCCGTGACATCCCTTCTCTGGCAGCCAATCACAAGCATTTTGCCACACTTTTGATTGGCAGTGAAGGTTAGTCTTGAGGACTCTCAAACTCGATCCCACATTAGTAGAAACTAAAGACTTTCAAGTCTCTATTGATGAATTGAATGAATTCCCAGTTTTTTTGGGGGGGGGAATTTCTAACAACTAGATTTAAGAAACGTTGGAAAAATCGGGACCTTTAGTAGATCCCCCCTATAATATTTAATCTGTAGACAGCAAAAGGTTGAATGCAGCTGAATCTTACTGTATCACAGGCACTAAAGCAGCTCTAAATATATTTTATTATAAACAGTAACCTATTGATCGAGACGAAAAACATAAGTTACCATGCATGGGTCTGCATGATGATATTCTGCAAACCTTTTGTGTACTACCAACTAAGAATATATCTATTAATCAAGTTTTAATATTACTGTTTTATATAAGTCACTCATTTCTTATTCATTATTTTTTCCTCAATGAATGTTTACTAAACCATTGTAAAGGCATACACGCATTGCATATATTTAAGCACAGTAAAGTCATTTACTAACTGCAAAATATATACAATACATTTTTATTTATACAAATACACCCAAAAGTCTGCCTATCACATATAAAAGAGCACACCCTTTCAGGGGTTTGGAACACATGAGAGTGAGGGGGCATAAAAACTATTTTTCTTATGTCACATTTGTGTGTTTGCAAGTATGCGTAGAAATGCGCTTACCCGTAAAATGCACCTGGAAAAGGTGTTCCTATGAAACTATAGTCAATGGCTTAGGTTACATCACATCCAATGACATGTAAACAAGAGGAAAAATGTTTTGCCTTGTATAAACAGGTGCATTCAGGTAAAACAGCATTTGTGCTGTTAGCCCACAGTAGAGCATTTTTGAACTGACTATTTGAATGTCAGAGCATTTTCAAATCTCTATATTATATGCACATGTCATAAAGATACAGATATATGTATTCAGAGTACATTGAATGAGAACAGGGTGAATTTATGAGGTATATTTTGAGAAAGTACAGTATAAGGACAAATTATAAAGGTTTCCTTCCAGGGCAATATAGTAAACAAAAGTAAGCAATCCCAGTAAAACTAATCATTCAAGTATTCACAATTAGGTTTATAATTATGGCAAAAGCACTGTATTTTTTTCATATATGATCACCCGATGTGTTCAAAATTAACCACTTGACCAAATTGTTTCCAACATAAATTAGAAGTTGATGGGAACATGTGGTGAAGTTTTAAAAGCACCAGATACCATCTGCTGTAAATCTTATAAGCATTATCTGAGATCACCAAGCAAAAAGAGCATTTAACAGTTCTTATAGAAAAACACAACATTAGTTACCTATGCGCTCCCAAACATTTTATAATAACAGTTTAAATCATTCAGTGTATATGCTATATCTATATACAATACAATCCAGAGAAGGAAAAGTAAGAATAGTGACCTAAACAAGCACTCCAGGTACATATGAGTAGAAGATTAATACATAGTATTTTTATTGGTATGCATTAAAAATGGTACGTATAGATATACCATACAGATAAAAAAGCGAAATATAAAAAAGATTGTAGTGTTGAATAGAATTTAAAAATAAGTTGACCCTGTGGTGGAGCCGATAAGAGTTTGTACTATTTCCAAAAGGAAAATCACTGATATACAATCTCTTGTGGGAATGTACAACACAAATTAGTCCATAAGTATCGGAATAGGATGGCAGGGATTGAGCATATCCTGCCTAGTAACAGCGTGTCACTTATATAATCCTCAGTATATAGTGTTGTGTATAGTATAAGCTACAGATGGCAATATTTGCCTAGTGTATTCCCCACATATAGAATTTCTATATGTGGGGAATACACTAGGCAAATATTGCCACTATATACTGAGGTTAGCCAACACTGTCCTAGTCAGTGCTTTCTTGAAGTAAAAGAAGGTACCCCCCCAATGCAGTAACATGTGTTCTTTATATCGAACCAAAACAAGACTTCACCCCTGCCATATACTCAAGTTCTTGAAATACTATGCCTATTCTAGGGGATGTTTGAGCAGGACAGTCAATCTGGTAGCTAGATGGAGCCTCATTTATGAGAATTGCCACTCATATTTCTATGGGAGACTTCTGACACACACAGAAACGGACACTCAGGGAATGCAGTTTTCAAGCTGCTATCTTTTCCCTCGTTCTGAATCACATACCAGATGCTTATTAACATTTGCTTCCCTATTTAAGTTCTACACACCCCTAATGTTAACATACTACATTAGAAATCAATACTCTCTTGTACATACCAATGGTAGGGGTACATATATACCTATAGAACCCATCTGGCCACATTTAAGATCAGTGTAATTGTAACATAAAGGATATATATTTAAAACAAAAAACCTATTTAGCAGTGGCTGGCGTGAGGGGATGCTTAAACTTCATTTCAGTTTTGCCCGGCACCCGGCTCTTTCCACAGCTACACCCATTGGGGGCTGTCCTTTTTCTCTTTTTTTCTTTTTTATATCCTCCCAGTTGCCCTTAGGAGTCAACACTATGTAACAAATGTGAGTTATAGCACCTGTCATAGTTGGGGCATTGGCACATAGAGCATGATGAGATTGCACAATTTTACGCCTGTTGTAGGGTAGTTTGTATGAAGTGACTTGTAGATACTGATAAGACAGTCGAAGCAAGTGGAACATTTACTGGCCACATGCTGTGTGTCTTCTTGAAATTTATGCTACCAGCCTAGCCTACGAGTACTAGTGCTTGTAGAGAGGAGTCCCCTCTTTCAAATACTGTGGCCTTTTAGTAGTTATTGTTTGGTGATCACATGTGACCTTACCAGGCGCGGGCTGGGAGAGGCATGGCCGGGGAGCACACAGCCGGCCGCGTCCCCTGTCATGTGATGCGGCCGCCTGTGCGCTGATGCGGCCGCGGGGGAAAGTTTTGTATTTTGCATCCAGGGGCTGGCCGGCCTACCCCCCCGGCCCTAATAGCGGCCTGACCGAGCGGCCCGGGCTGCTACCCACCTGCCCCCAAGGCCAGCCCGCCCCTGGACCTTACTCTACAGGAAACATTAAGAAGCCCAGGGATGAAGAAAGGGTGTTGAAATGCCCAGATTTCCCCCATCGGGCTACTACAAACTATGGGGACCCCTTATTTGAAAGAGGATTGTCCCCTCTTTCAAATGATGTGCCACCTATACTGCAGAAAGTGCTAAGAAGTCCAGAGATGGGAGTAGTGGGAGATTTTAATACCCAGATCTCCTCAATTTTGGCTTCAATAAACACAGGGGTACCTTCATTTGAAGTAACAAGGTGTAACTTGTATGGGCACTGTATAAACAAATTAGTGATATTAATGTTGGAATGTTACCAGCCCAAAAAGTGCCATTATAGGCTCAGCACAGGGGCAATAAAAGCCTAAGTGGCGAAAAGGAGTTATATATATATATAAATGGTTTACGTGTGAGTAGAGCTAGATTAAGGGTGGGACAGGGTGAAATGTGCCCAGGACCCCCCCTCTCTTAGGAGGCCTCCTGGCACCTAAGTCTCGCTGCTGGAGAAAGTTATTAGTCTCATGCAGTTTTAAATGCATGAGGCTAATCTTTCTGTACAGGGCTCCAGCCAATCAGTACAAAAAGATTAGCCTCATGCATTTAAAAATGCATGAGACCAATGACTGTCTCCAGCAGCCACACAATGCAGTGCTCGGTGAGGAAATGTAGCCTCTTCCTGTCTGAGCAGAAGGTGCTCACAGCAGAGCTGCAGGAAGGCGCCAGTGCTTACAATAAAATGTAAGTGAAACGCAATGGCAAACTATGTGAATGAGGCTACAATGAGACCTATGGGGCGGGGGGGGGCTACAATGTGACCTATGGGGGAAGGCTACAGTGAGACCAATGGGAGGCGAGGCTACAATGAGATCTATGATGGGGCTACAGTGACCTATATGGGGGACTACAATGAGACCTATATGGGAGGTCTGCAATGAGATCTATATGGGGGGGCAGCAATGAGAGCTATAGAGGGGGTCCTGCAATGAGACCTATACATGGGGGACTGCAATGAGACCTATAAGGGGGGTTGCAAGGAGACCAATAAGGTTAGAGCTGCAATAAGACCAAGAGGGGGGGGGGGGTTATAATGAGAACTATAAGGTGGGTGGGGCTGCAATGAGACCTATGGAGGGGGGCCTGCAATGATTGCATTAGAAACACAATATTGTTCAAACAGAAATTTGCACTGCATGATTGCTTCAACTGTATAAATATAGATCTTTTTTAAAGCACTTTATGTTTATATTATTTTTTGCTCTTTAGGACAGATTTTAAAAATTATTTTTATCTAACACAAGATTGTCAAGAAACCCTCTGATCTGTCCTAATTAATACTTAATGGCTTTTCTAACTCCATCACAGTAAGTTTGGTAGCACAAAAAGGCAGTAAAATATGCATTGTGTAAATAATGTAACTTCCCTGCACAAGAAAATACTATTTATTTATATTGTGCTGGGGAAAATAAAATTGAAATGTGTATAAGAACATTATTGGAGTGTGCAGCTGTTGGAGTAATTGTTGGAAATTTTAACCAGAATATGCTGCTGATAGTTTTTCCTCCCCCCCCATACCTCATCCCCTGTCGACCTCTCCATCACTGTCGACAACTCCTCTATCTCCTCTGTCCCCCAACTTTGCTGCCTTGGTGTCACCCTCGACTCCTCTCTCTCCTTTGGCCCCCATATCCTCTCTCTTGCTAAATCCTGCCGCTTTCAGCTGCGTAACATCGCTCGCATATGGCCCTTCCACTCCCAAGATGCCACTAAATGCCTTATTCACTCTCTGATCATCTCCCGCTTGGACTACTGCAACCTCCTCCTTACTGGCCTTCCCCTCTCTCATCTCGCTCCCCTTCGATCTGTACTTAACGCAGCTGTTATCTTCCATTCTCGCCGCTCCTCTTCTGTCTCCCCCCTCTACCAATCCCTCCACTGGCTCCCCTTCCCCTACAGAACTCTATTCAAGCTCCTCACTCTTACATACAAGGTCCTCGCCAACGCCACTGCACCCTACATCTCCACACTCCTATCTATTCATGCTCCATCCCGTCCTCACCGATCTGCCAATGACCGTCGCCTATCTTCCCCCCTCATCACCTCCTCCCACGCGCGTATCCAAGACTTTGCCCGCGCTGCTCCCCTCCACTGGAACAAGCCCCCTCCCTCCATCAGGACTTCCCCTAACCTGTCCAGTTTCAAACAGGCTTTAAAAACCCACCTTTTTCTTAAAGCCTTCCAGTCTCCCACTTAACTACCTACCTTATCCTCTGCCTCTCCCCCTTCTTTCCCCTTCCCTGCCTCCGTCCCTCTACTCTCCCTCTCTCCCCTGTGTTTCTCCGTCTGTCCACCCCTCCCCTTAGATTGTACGCTCCTCTGAGCAGGGCCATCTCGCCTCCTGTTTCCACCACTTCTAACTCTGCTCTCCAGCTACTTTGCCCTGCTCCTCGAGGGCCCTCCTCCCCCCTCTGGGGGTCTCCCTGTCTTCCGCACCCTCCTTTTGGGCCCCGCAATTTGCGGATACTCCCCCCGCCCTCACTAGCTGTGCATTGAGCTTACTAAGTTACTGTGCTTTATGTTTACTGTACTGTGCTGTCTCACCTTGTATTGTAATTCGTTTTTGTCCCTGTACGGCACCACGGACACCTTGTGGCGCCCTATAAATAAAAATTAATAATAATAATAATAATAATAATAATAATAATAACCTTTACCTTTGTGAAAGGCTCCAATTCACATTGAGAACAGAGCACCCACATGAACTAAACAGATCATTAAATAGTGTATTAACCTATGAGTGGCTAATCAAACTGGTGAGAAGACCTCAGTGTTTAATCCTGAACTATCCAGTGACAACAAAATCACAAGGAAGAGGTGCAGAGAACAGAGATTATTATGGTCATTTGTTCCATTTGAAGTCCACTTGTTGCTCACCCTGCTATAGACACAAACATTAATTCTGTCATTATATTTAGATACTTGCACACAAAGTCTTGCTTTGCACAATGAGCCTCATTTATAGTTAAGAGGAAATACAGCTAAAGGGTGAGAATTTGCACCAGTTATAAGGAGGGAGCTGTAATGAGCGAGGCATGAAGGGGACAGCAATGAGAGGGTCATAGTTTTTCTATAGTGTACCTGATAACAATATGCCCTCAATTTTAGACAATAGGGGCCCCAGAACTCAGGCCCTGGGGGGCCTGAGACACGTAAGATGGGGGGGCTATGATGTAACATTGTTAGACAAATTTTAGACAAATATATAGGCAATGTTAGGTGAACGCAGCTCTACCTTCACGAGTAGTTCAGTGTGAAGTGGGATATACCTCTCAACTGTCCTTGCAGTCGGACCAAATCCTAATGAAGTGAGACAATCACCCAAACTTGGGACTGCTCCACCAGATTCAGGACAATTGGCAGACTGTCCTCCTCTCTCCTACCTGTTCTTGTCAGTTTTACTACCTGTGACTGCTGGTATCTTTAGCTCAGTTGCTGCTTGCCTGGGTTCTAAAATGTTGGAGGCCATATATGGACCAAAAAAACAAAAAAATGGGCACATGAAATTTATAAAACTCCAACCAGCCCCACGGTTAAATCAATAGCACCCAAGCTTAATAATTAGGCCCCACCAGCTCAATAAAATAATAGTATTCACATTTGATAAACAGATAAATAGATCTATTTCCCTCCAACCAGCCCTGGCATTAAATTAATAGCATTTCCCTCCAACCAGCCCCAAAATTAATTTAATAGTATTCCCATTTAATAAATAAACCTATAACCCTCCCTCCAAACAACCCCAGCAATAACTTAATATCATTTAGTTTTAATAAATATAACCATTTCCCACAACCATCCCCGGCATTAAATAATTAATATGCACATTTAATAAATATCCTTAATTCTCCCCAAACAGTCCTACATTCAATTAATAGCTCACAAACCATCCCAGAGTTAAATTAAAGGTCCCATCACCTCAACTTAAATTGATTGGCCCCTCTATTAAATAAAATAGCCCCACCAATAAATGAATATTGCCCTACCATCGCCTCACAAATAAAATAGCTGTCAACAAATAATTAACCCCATCTACACTTCACCATTAAATTAATAGTCTACCTCTCACCCACATTATACCCCCCATGCATTTCCATCACACATTATATGAAGACCATCCCTTCCTTCTCTCACATATTATATTAAGGCCTCCCTCAAACATTATATTAAGACCTCCCTCCCTTCTCTCACACATAATGTTAACATACCCCCTCCCTTTCTTCACACATTATATTAACATTCCCCCCTCCCTTTCTTCACGCTTACCTTACTCCATTCAACTGTTTTGGAGAGGCAGACTCCTCTGTCTGCCTCTCTTGCAGCTTTGCACATATGGGATGGCACCAATCATGGAATGTGCATCCCATGTGAAACCTTCTGTCACGAACACGCTCCCAGCTGCCGTGACTTTGGGGTGTTTGCTGTATGAGGTCACACACACGATTTCAGCCCGCAGTCTCTCTCACCTTTCACACAGGTTCTAGACCTACAGAATCGCCCCCAAACACAGCGCTCGCACACCCCCCAGACACTTCAAGATTCAGCCACCACCTATTGGGTACGGGCAATAGGACCCCAATATACTGTCCCACACTAGCACACAGGCTTCTAGTTCCACAAACTAGCAAGACTCACACCAGCACACACAGGGTTAACTCTTCACACCTCCAGACTGTTACACAAATGTAAATACAAGCACACACAGCTTGTTAATCAAATGTATCAACAAATCACACACAGGGTAACCTGGACGAGCAATCTCTCTTCTAAAAGGCTAATGGATTCTTTAGAGTATCAAGGACGCAACTTATTAAATTATGGATTTAATATAAAAAAAGTACAGGGCATAGAGATATAAAGAAAAATAATTAATAACAATTAATAAATTTGACATAACAAGCAAAAACAGTTTAAAATAAAAAGGATTACATTCAGATTTGCACTTACATGAATTGCATCTGGCCAAGAGGAATTTGGCTAAAAAGATGGACAGCTTATCAATGTAACTTGATTTCCTCAGAAGTCTGACAGCTTTTCCCCTCAGAACACAGATTCTTAAGCAAACTCAAATGGGACGGCATTCACAGGGGCAGTGTTCATGCTAATCGGGGGTTGTGTCCTGGGACACTTTTTCAAACCAAATTTACATGAGCGCCAGTATTTATTATATCTAATAATACATACAAATTTACATGTTGCCTGATTTACTAACCAATTCTACTATGTGATATATTTTTCCTGGACAGCGTTATATCAATCCAATTTTATCATTAACAAGTCCCCCATGACTTTGTCCATCTTTTCATATCAAACATGCCTAAGTACAGTGCATTCGCAGAGCTTACACTCCTTTTCTTCATTTCTCTGTGGGGCAGAATTCTTAATTTAACATATGAGCTGCCCTTCATCATGCTATTGAGGAATATGTGGTTGATCACTACTTTTATTGATTTTAAGTGGCATATTTTAAAACTGAATTTTTTTTGTCCATACAGTATTACATATAGGCTATGTTAGCACATGGCCTCATTGAGCCAGACCACATGCTGAGCGGTACCTAAAATTCTATTCAATTGTCACAAATAGTCTAGATCTCACCCCGGGAGTCCTTTGAACTGCCCCCAGGTGACACTTCTATCTGTTCACACTGGGGTGTGTGAAGCCATCAAACACAATCAGACTCTGCGTCTTTAACTGTTACACTAACTTATCAATGGATTCATTTGATATCACCTATTTACACTGCAGTTATGAATTATCCCTTTTAAATTACTGCAAGCTCTCTATGTTCACGACACCTTCTCTTATCAGGACTGGAGAAGGCCTCACATAGGGGGTAGGAGGGATGGATCATAAGATCCACTGCAACATAAAGGAAGGTGGCTGGTTCTGGAGGAGGGACCAGCCACCTTCCCCCTACTACACTTTCTCCCTGCTGGCAACTGGTCTCCAGTCCTATGTGTCCCGGGCCCCCCAAAGCCTTAATCAAGCTCTGTATGTGATCTTAAAGCGAGGTACATAAATGCACCTAGCCCACATCTAGTTAGGAATGCCTCTGATCTGCCTAGATCTTCCCATCAGAACATGCAAAATTTTGCACCCCCATAGACACTGTTATTCATTATGTACAAATTCCATGTACTTTGAATAAAACCACATGCATATAAAATAGCAAAAATAAATAAAATTTTGTCAAAAAACATAATTTCCTGCTGCAACCCACAATTTTAAGGTCTAACGACAGAGCATACCAAGAATATGAAGAGGTTTCTGCTGTGAGAACAGAACTAATCTACTATCTATTGCTTAAACAACCCCTTACTGTGATGCATACATTGGTCTGTTTTAGGGACCACTAAATGTATTTTATACAAAGAAGCTACAAGAAACATTCACAAATAAATGCACAATTTTCCTGAAGATATTGTGCAGAAGCATTTTTGTGTGCAAGACTACTAAAGAAAAGAGCCACTGAGAGCCTATATTGGTATTATCACGATACAAAGCAGGTCTTTTGGATCCTTCGCTGTCTGCATGGTTTGACTCTGCCCACCACGAAGTTGTGGAGTCTAACAAGGTGAAGGTATTCATTAGGGTGCCCCACAAGGAGATTTGGCCTTAGCTGCTTCATCCCACAGTTTGCAGTTTTCCAGGGCGGGCACCAGGTGAGACTGGTTGGAGAAATAATGGATATCAGATACGGTTAGAGACTGCAGGTACAGGATACCAGGATTTTCAGGTTAGCTGAGGAGCAGGAGTACTGGATACCAGGCACAGTAAGGCAACTGCAGGTACAGGTTGTCAAGATAACCACGTACAGCTGGAAGATGGAGATGCTTGATACCAAGCACAATAGGATAATTGCAGGTACAGGTTGTCAAGATAACCAGGTTTAGCTGGGAGCTGGAGCTGCTGAATATCAGGCAAAGTAGAGTAACTGCAGGTACAGGTTGTCAAGATAGCCAGGTTTACCTGGGAAGCTGGAGAGGCTGGGTACCAGACACATTAGGATAATTACAGGTACAGCTTGTCAGGTTAACCAGTTTTAGCTGGGAAGCTGGAGATGCTAGGTAACCAGATACAATAGGATAACTACACAGAGCCAAGTAATCCACAACTTTGCAGGCTGATGGACAAGGATATCTATTGGGGGTGCCTTAAATATCTGGGAGAGGTGAGTAGGAAGGATAATTAATCAGACTATGGCTGAAAGATAGATAAAAGAAGGCAAACACCAACGGTCAAGATGCTGCGCCTGAGGGAGCGATGTGGGCACAGAGGTAAGTGTATCAGACCACGGCAGTCAAGCCTGAGGGTCCAGCGCGTGACAGGTAAAATAGGGCAGAGCACTCAATTCAAAATTTGCTATTTAATTATTAAGCTCTCTTTTGTCAAGATATTGTATGCTCATTTTACATACAGAACTGTGAAAAGGGACAGAGTAACTTTTCATAATGGAACAAACTATATTTCAGACTTGTTTGCTGTAGAACAATACTACTTCAATATTTCTGAAATACAAATATATATTTCTAGACTTGTAAAGTTAAGAAGCAATTCCACATACTTAGCTGCATTTCCATATATGTATCTATTTTCATAGTTCACCAGTTCACTAATACTGTGGAAACAAAGCTAGATCACGAAAATGTATGTATGACAATAGTATTGTTTGTCTTTCAGATCTAAGATGAAAGGTTTGGTTTCACATCATCCACAGTTTGCTGTCCCAGTTATATCAACCATGCAAAGAAAATCTTGGCCACGTGCAAAGCGGAACAGCCTAGATTACATAGATACCAAGGTAACCACTTCATTACATGATGCCTAAAATGTATACCTATATTGTCAACATGTGAGTGCAAATACCAAGGACAATTGTGCATGTTTTTCTGTTTGTGCATCTACTGTGCATGCATGAAGGGTATGCACAGAAGATGCACAATGATAGTAGAGGTGTGGGCAGCACATAGCACATTTTGTTTCCTTCATGGTTCAGAGTGAATTTATTATACAAAAGTGGATTGTTTTCCATTCTTCTCCCCACTCCGTTCCAGATTGTAGAGCAAACAGGACAATAGCCCTGACAAGACAACACGCCAACCTATAGTACTTGGAAAACGCTATGTAAATCTGTGACATACACTGAGCACAGCCACCTGTATATGTTTCCACCTCATTAGCCATAATGGATGCAGAAAGAGGCAGATGGCTACTGGAGGATTTGAGATGGCGGGATACTGGTATTGAACAAATTCTAGATGAGGCTGTTGTCCGACTTAATATAAAGGTTTTATATGTATTGCGTTACATTTCTGTTATTTTTTTTCGGGACACTGCTTATGTAATCATGTATGGAAGCACTGTACGTCTTTTCAATGTGTGACTAAACCACCTATATCACCATGGGTGGGAATCACTGCTGATATAATCCGTAAGGGTCTGGCCTAATTGCTATTTTTCCTCCTGCCCTGTGTGGTATTTTACTTTCTCCTTAATTCAGCATCATATTAATGGCTTTCTTGGATACAGTAATAATAGAAAAATTAATTAGGCGCTCATTGACTTAAAGAGTTAACCCTAAATCGGGGAGTCAAATTGTAGTTAAGGGCCTTAATGCCGGAGTGGCTCACCAATAATACTGATTCATCTATTAATAAAAAAGGTTTTATTGCACATACTTATACCACTAAAACAGACCTTGTTAATTTCTGAAAAAGACCAATGGTCACTAACTTGTATCTCTAGCGGTATTCTTACATTGTAAAGTGAAACAATTAATTCAAATCATACCCTATTGATCACAGTTGGTATATGTGCTGATTATTTGGGAGAGTCCTGAGAGAACTTAGTTAGATTTCCTGGAACATATTAATAACAATGAATATGGGCTTAAATTTACAGCACAATATAGCCAAAATTCCATTGATTTTTTGGATCTAGAAATATTCATCAGGGAGGACAAATTAGCAACCAGAATATTTAGAAAAACTGTGGATGTCAATAGCTTCATTCTATCAGAGAGTAATCATCGCCCCAATTGGCTGCACAGTATTCCCTTCAGCCAATTTACACTGGTTAGACGCAACTGCACTGAGATTCAAAATTATATCACACAAGGGGAGAGTATGAAGCAACAATTTCTGTAGAAAAAATATGACAAAGATTTAAAGTTAGAAAGTTAACAAAGCGTTCTCCAAGCTCAAGAATACTGATAGGAATAGTCTCTTGTAATACAAGGACAAAACATCAGAGATTGATATATCCCATCCATTAGCCAAAACACAAGCAGAACCCATTTATTTTGTGACCGATTACTCACATGGAGCCAACCTCATCAGAAGGATTATTCGCAAGCATTGGCATGTTTTAAAACGGGACAATTTGCTAGGACCCCAATTACCATCCTATCTAAAAATGGTATTCAGGAAAGCTCCTGATCTTAAAAGAGCAATGACATCTAATCATATTCCCAGTGAGACAACCATGTATAAACATAGTTGGCTGAAGATAAAATTCCCAAGAGTGTTTTTTTCTATTGTGGTCTGTGCGCCAATTGTCTAGCACTGGGGTGCAGAAGTACAAGACCTGTTAGGGGTACCAATCAACATCAAGTGGTCAGATATTTAAGATTCAGGATTTTATCACCTGCAGTAGCACTAACGTGGTACATTTACTTCAGTGTACTTGTGGGAAACAATACATTGGTAGGACTATCAGGAAACTAAAGGTGTGAGTTAGAGAACATTTAAGGAACATTAGGATAGGATGTGAAAACCATCATTTATCCAGACATTTCAAATAAGCCCATAATTGCAATTATACGGGTGTTTCTTTTATTGGAATTAAAAAGATCACCAATAATTGGAGAGGAGGGAACCTGGTACAAAAATTAAATAGGGAAGAGACTAAAGCGATATACAACCGTAAAAAATTGATACCAAAAGGATTTAATGTCGAATTTGACCTCTCTATCTACTGAATATGGTGGAATTATTGTACATATCTCTTTTTAGATTCCGCTGTCATTTCTTGGGCGCGTGCACCCACTTTCCGCCCATCTGGTCGCTAATTCCATAGGGATGCACATGTGGGACATACTATCTACAGTCTTATCCCCCTGACTATGCCCAAACGCAGTTGATCTTGGAAGCCAACCAGGGTGAACCAGGTAATTAACAGGATCGGGGACTACCTGAGAACACCTGGTACAGTAGGGACATCGCCCCCCTATGTGCACTAGGAAGACCTCTTGTGGTGGACTGATTGGTGGCGGTGACCCAGAAAACATCTGGTAATCTGCTTCCAATTTATTTATTCCACCTCTAATTCATGGTCTCTACATATCTATATATGTAAAGTAGTGGGAGTCACGAGCCTAATTTATCTACTAGACTAATGACACCATTTAATGAGCAACATTAGTGCTTTTAATTAATATGTAACATGAGTTATAATTATATTCTAATTCCAATACACTAATTGTGTGGATTGGGTCAATGTAAGACTATCAATTACCCCACCCCCATACTCATTTGGACCTTATATAGGTCAACATGGCTAAGCATATACTATTGAGATTGATTTATATCTAGCAAGATGAGGTAAAATTAATATCAGTCTGGTCCCTTTTTGCAAGCATTAATTAGGTTGGTACTATTACAAAATACAACCTCATCAATTTAAGAATCTCCATAGTTGATATACCAATATGAGGCATTATTATACGTTAATTGCAATGTTGTATAACATCAAGTATCCTATGCAATTGGTGCTGAGTTATAACTACATATGTCATTATGGTTTTTATTCACAACTTTTATAACTATTACTGTGTGGGATTATCTTGAGTGGATTGCTTTCTACTGGAGGATTTACAGTGGACAATATATTCAATTGCTGATTGGCTGGTTACTTTGCTGTTTTTTTTACATATTTTATTCCATATATGTATGTGTGTGTGTGTGTGTGTGTGAGAGAGATATTATATATATATATATATATATATATATATATATATATATATATATATATTTCTAGATTTTTTTGTTCTTCACTATATTTGATCCCTCCATATATTATGTATTAATGAATTCATTTTTTTATTTTTTTTTATTTTAACTTTTGTTAAATATGGTATGTTATATCTGATGTGCAGTTAATTCATATACCATCTGTGATCAATAGAGTATTAATTGTTTCACTGGACAATTTGATAATACCACTAGAGATTGAGGTTAGTGACCATTGGTCTTTTTCAAGAATCAACAAGATCTGTTTTAGTGGTATAAGTATGTGCAATAAAACCTTTTTTATTTATAGATGAATCAGTATTATTGGCAAACCACACTTGCATTGAGGTCCTTAACTACAATTTGACGCCCGATTTAAGCTTAACCCTATTAGTCAATGAGCGCCTAATTTATTTTTCCATTGTTAAACTTTAAAGGAGGGATACCCTTTGTTAGTGCAGCACAACCCTTTCTTCCCTCTTGGATACAGTAATGCTACTCTCTATACATTGTATATGTACACGCAGTGTTATTTACTAATAAAATGCAGTAACCCATAGTAACTGATTCATCTAGTGTAAATTGTCTGAAAACTGAACCCACCCTACTCTGGGATCCGAGTAGACTCGCACGCCGGCTCGGTACTTTTGTACGTCCTCGGATCTAAATCAAGGCAAAAACGTTATTGTTGCATTGTCGGATCTCGCGGATTTTGAATTCCATAAGTACCTCCGTCACCAGGAGATCCAGCGCTATTGCTCACACAGAAACAGGGGTAGCAGTGTTCTTATCACTCTCAAGTCTCCAGTGCCATTGCTCATACAGAAACAGGAGGGGTAGCAGTGTTCTTGTCACTTGACAAAAATTGACTGGAAATTACTTTAAATTAATGTTATTGATAATGTAGGAACAAAAAAGAACCAAATTATGTGATTTTAGGCCAAAAAATTGGGATTTTAGAAAAAAATAGCGATTCGAAACCAAAACACGCGAGGGCGGTTTTGCCAAAACCAAAACATGAAGTTAATCCAGATTCAAAACCAAAACACAGGGGTCAGTGAACATCTCTAATCTAATGTGGCTCTTTTACAATGAGTCAGTCACAGATGAATATATTTGGGGGTATATTTACTAAACTGTGGGTTTGAAAAAGTGGAGATGTTGCCTATAGCAACCAATCAGATTCTAGTTCTCATTTATTTAGTACATTCTACAAAATGATAGCTAGAATCTGATTGGTTGTTATAGGCAACATCTCCACTTTTTCAAACCAGCAGTTTAGTAACTATACTCCATAGGCTTTTACTAAAATAGCTGAAAAACATGCTCTGTTAGCGCTATATGATGACATATTTGAGAATCACTGCTGTGTACGTGTATATATACATGTACACAGCAGTGTACACCATTTCATAGTCTACAAATGGAGTGCACAATAAGTTCCTCAGGATGGGAATAGCAATATACAAATATGTTGAATGACACTCTTCGGCAAAAAGTTTAAACCAGAGTCTTTATATTGCAATATATCTGTTTTCTATTAGACCTTTCTCAAGGACATATTAGTGCCAAATTAATTTATTTTTAAATATGTCCTATATACATCATGCAGTTGTGACCTAATATAAACAAATGCCATTTAATTACAATTACTTAGCTGTTTATACAGTCGTAAGTTTTGAAACAGACAGGTGGCAGATTTAAATAATGTTAAGTGAGCATGGTAGGAGAAGGCTGCAGAAATCTAGTGAATTGAGGACCAAAAACAGGCTCCTGGGGTTAAATGTATTAAGCTGCGAGTTTCTGGTGGGTTAGAGAACTTATAGCAACCAATTAGATTTTAGTTACCATTTATTTAGTACATCCTACAAACTGATAGCTAGAATCTGACTGGTTGCATTAGGCAACATTTCCACTTTTCAAACCCACAGGAAACTCACAGTTTGATACATTTACCCACTGGAGTCAGACGTTAGGTGGTAAGTGCTGTTGGTTTTGGTAAGGCGTTTGTTCAGTAATCTAGCAACTTTTAAGTATTTGAAGGAACAACAGGCAACTTTGTCTAGTCTCCAGACAAAGCCAGCCTAGATTAGATACCATATCCCTTAACTCTTAGCATGGTTTGCTTAGAGTTATCCGAGAGAAATCAGATTGCACACATGTCAATATAAGCTGAGTTAGAGACAGTTGGTTGGTTACTTATATATCAATAATAGCCTCTTCATATATTGGAGTAAACGTGAATTTATAATTATATTTTGATGGGGAAGGTATGGTATAATTGTGCTCAAACAGTGCATCTGAATACTGGTTACAGTTGTGCATCACCGATAAAGAAATGGCACATCATTGAAAGTGCTGGCATAGCAGTGTTGACAGACAGCATTGTGTCATAGATTCCTGGTAGCAAGAGGGCTCAAATAAAGTATTAATGACCTTCCAGAATTTTAGAGGATTGGAAGTGTTTTGATAAAAAAAAATTGTCATGAGTAAAATTTTGCGTTTGCTGCTTGTTTGTCTAGTGAAAATATATGTGCCTGTAGTCATGGAGATCTTTCTCAGAACTGCAATGATTTCATCTCTTCCACAAGGCATTATGGTATAATTCAATAGGATCAGAAGTATCCAGGGAAGTTGAGTCTCACTCACACTGGCTCTGTGGCTTTTGCACAGGGTTACATGAGTATTGCAGAGTTTTAGGAAATTATGCAGACTCAAGGTCAAGGTCTGGTATGAATTTGAATTTAAATCAGGGACAGTTAGTTAGATTATCGATGAATTGATCGAACGCAAAAATGTTTGTACTAGAGTTTAGAAGTTTGATTTTACGTACACAATATGCTATTGGGGGTCACTGAAAATGTCAGGTAGATTCTGGAGTTGTGGTTACGGCCAGGACAGGATCAAATTTATGAGTCAATGATTGGAGGAATTGAGATACATCCTTGTTGTTTGGGTAATAATTAGTTGGTTTAAATTTAGATATTTGCCATTTTGGAGGTCTTGTACACCTTCAGCTGTAACTGACTAAAGAAAAATTAAGATTACTTTTATTTACATTAAAGGAGTTTCTAGCTGCAGACAACGTCAATGTATTAGTTGGTGTATGTGCTTCTGCAGCTTATAATAAATACAATGCTTTATGTTTCTGTCTTTTTCCTGTAATTTCCAGCCATATATATTTAGTACAGATAAAGTAGTATGTTTGAGCAGTTGTATCAACAGAGCAGTTCTATCTTGTATCCAAAATCATCCAATAAACAATCATCAGCAGTCCCCTTTATGAATCACATAAGCCCCCAAATAATGGGTGGTGTCCTGTCCTATATGCCTGTATCAGTTACTTCTTCTGTTATGCCATAATTGAGTCTTGGGGTGGTCAGATCATTAAATGTAGTTAAACTGAAGCTATACCATTCTAAAATTGAAAAAAGGACTTCAGTCTATAGCATTGCTTAATAATTGTGTAATTAATGTATTCTGACACTTTGTGCACAGACCCTGAATTCTGTTTTGGATCAAGCTTTAAGAACAGCCAAGAACATGCAGAGAACTTCCGAGAGGATGGTGCAACAACTGACTGCAGACTTGGTTAATCGTCCTTCTTATCGCAGCTCCTGCAGCTTCTAGTGTAAGAAAGATCCAGGCAATAAGGAGTTGCGTTACCAACTTCCAGCTATGGTTTAGATGATTAATACTCTCCTACATGACTGCTAGTTATCCCATAATAAAAATCTGAACTACATATTGTTTTTATTCTTTCGCCTATATATTTTTAATGGGTGAGCTGGTCTCTGATAGGATATACAAGGGTGTACCTAATGTAAATCCATTTCAGTAGAGTTGAATGTCTTGTAGAGCACATTTCTTGTGAGTGGCTTTGTATGTTCATGTGTAAAACATAGTTTCAAAATTATCCAAAAAGTCTCTGCACTATCACGTTGCCCATCAGCAAGAGAAGGGGCAACGAGGGCAGAATGCCTGTTTGCATCTCTATAACCACTATGTTATATATGAACCCATAACATGGCTCTATATTACATATTATATTGTATATAATCTTGCTGATAGCAATGTATATACTCACAGGTAGTTATACACGTGCCCGTGGTATTTACTATACAAGGTTCATTACTATAGCATGTACCTTGTACAGGCGTTGCCTTCTTAAATTATTACCTGAACAAGTCGGATCACACTGAGTCTCTTCAATGTGACGTCAGCCACCGCTGCCGGCTTCTTCAAGGGCCACAGCTGAGAAAAGTCATCCTTGTAAGCTGTCATTCATTTCAGTCAGTCGGCAAGCAGATCTTCGGTTTCCTCCAGCCGTGGTAAGCACTGTCGAGTTTTCCACGGCCGGAAAACTGACTACCACCGGTTGCTAGAGGTGTATAAAGTCAAGCACCTAGCCACGCAGTTTCCATTTGCAAACATTTGTTATACAAAATGGGTCATTCTGAAAAGCTCAGTGACTTCAAGCGTGGTACTGTGATAGGATGCCATCTTTGCAATAACAGTTTGGGGAAGGCCCTTTTCTATTACAAAATTACTGTGCCCCAGTGCACAAAGCAAGGACAACAAAGACATGATTTGATGAGTTCAGTGTGGTGGAAGAACATGACTGAGCCGCACAGAGCCTTGACCTCCACCCCATCAAACACCTATGGGATGAACTGGAACAGAGATTGCGAGCCAGGCCTTCTCGTCCAACATCAGTGTCTGACCTACCTCATAAGTGCTCTACAGAGTGAATGGGCACAAATTCCCACAGAAACACTCCAACATCTTGTGGAAAGCCTACCAAGAAGAGTGAAAGCTGTTTTCGCTGCATATTGAAGTATATGTATTTAAATATGGGGACTGGTTCAAGATCTAAGTATGCTGGGGAAAAATATGTTATGTATTTCACCGCTAAAAAAGCCAAGCTAACTTGCCAAATGGATGTTCAGGACCAGATGTCCAATGTGAGACTTGCAAAGCTAAGTATCACAGTCTATGTACATATGGGGCC
The DNA here is from genome assembly GCF_038048845.1 of Mixophyes fleayi. Lineage (NCBI taxonomy): Eukaryota > Metazoa > Chordata > Amphibia > Anura > Limnodynastidae > Mixophyes > Mixophyes fleayi. The sequence goes on from NC_134409.1 coordinate 57,934,386, forward strand.
ATTATGATGGAACCGGTCTAAATTAGGTCACTAGCTCAATCCATCATGGAGCTAAAGCGGCTCGTGGCATGTCCTCATGAGGTAAGTGACAAAAAAAACCCTCCTAACCCCCGTAGAGACTCCAGCAATTGATTAATCTTATCATGAAATGTTTTTCCAGAGGTTACCAGAGGCCATAGCAGTGGCCCAAGAACCCCTTGGACCAGTAGTTTAGAAACTTATGTTTAGTGGTTGGTGCAAGTGTGTACCTCGTGTGGAGATTACTGGACTTTTCCTCAGCTCAGAAGCTTCACAGGTGTCATCGGTCCATCCAGGATCAATTTTACCTCTCAGGAAGAGGTTAAGATTCCAGTGTAGTCAGATTTTGAGAACCTAACAGGTTAGGAAGATAACCCTTCTAATAGGCAGCGAGACGATGAGTTGGTGTTAGTTGATATGCCCTCAATATTCAATACTGAGGAACCAGAGGTTCTGGATATCTTCTTATTCAAATGAAAAATAGAGAAAATTTATTTTCTATTTTCCACAATTGGCGGCGATTTTGAGTGAAGCCTAATAGCAGATTTCAGGTCACTTTGAAGAATTTGAGTTAAATACCCCTTCTCTGACCAAAATGGATGCCCCCAAACCAAATCCACTACAGTTCCAATTCCAAATGCTGCTTCTTTGAAAGTTAGTACAGATAGTAAATGTGAAGTGGTTTTAAAATCTGTTTTGCGACACTTATGCCCATTTTGCTGCTGATTGAGTAAATAAGGTGATAGAGAAGTGGGTTGCACAGATTAGTGAGGGCTTACAATCTGGTATGTCAAAATCAGGATTGTTTCCCCAGTCGACAATGAGAAATGTCATAATATATGTGTAATGCAGTTATGGTGGTATTATTCTTTTCAGTGTCTTGGCCTTGGTTGTTGCAGCCTTGTTTACAATCTGGCTAAGATTCTAGGAGGCAGATGTGGAGTCCAAGAGGACTCTGGAATCTTTATCCTTTAAGGGGAGTGTTAGCTTTGGTCTGGAATTGAGAAAGTTTGTCTCTCAAGCCACAGGGGGAAAAGAGCTCCTTTCTCCCAGTGAATGCTCCAAAACCTGAGAGCCAAAGATTTCAGTCTATTTGGTTCTCAGAGAAAATAAGAGGATTGTCCACAAAGAGCTAGTTTTCTGCTCCACGTGGTCACCAAAAAATCAAGCACCGCTTGATGCAGATGTTAGGCAAATGTCTAGCCCCCAAGTTTGCTTTAAAACATACCACAACGGGTTTCTTCCTCATCAGCAAAATCTTTGGTGGGAGCACATCCTTTGCTTTTTAGGGACCAGTGCATCGTAATAGAAAGTGGTTATATGTTGGATATATTGAGACCTCTCCACAGCCCTGAGACCAGAAGGTTAGCGCAATAGGAGGCCATTCAGTACATTATTTATTTGGGAGTGATTGCCACAGTCCCAAAGGAGCAAGAAGGTTTGGGATTTTAATTGAACCTATTTCTGGTACTAAAACCAGAGTTGTCTTATTGGCCCATCTTGCACCTGAAATCCATAAACACTCATCTCTGGTTGAACAGGTTTAAGATCTGTCATCAATGGCATAGGTCAAGGTAAATTTCTCACTTCCCTGGACGTAAATGATGCATATGTCTGCAATCTGGAAGGGGCCTCACAGTCTCCTCAGGTTTGCAGCAGCAGATCTCTACTTTCATTTCAGAGCTATGCCCTTCAATCTGGCCCCAGCACCTCTGAGTATTCACTAAATTATGGCGGTTATTATTATTATTATTAATAAGATAATTTTCGGCCATACTTGAATGGCTTGCTGATAAAAACAGGATTCACTTCTCTTCTTCTGGCCCAATTGCAGAAAACAGCAGGGACAGCAGGGATGCTGGAACCCCATTCAGCCCAGCATATAATTTTTCTGGGTCTCCTCTTCGGTGCCAGGAGTCATAGTGTGTTTGACAAGACAAGATCCTAGCCATTCAAAAACAGGTGAAATCTCTTTTGACACATATGATCATGGAGAAAATGGCATCCTCTTTTAAAGAGGTATAGTTCACATGCTTTCATTCAAAGACTTTGCTGAGGGAAATTCTAGCAAGGTAATCCAGGTCCAATCTTCATTTAGTGACACAATTTCTCAGACTGTCTCCCCAGACCTGTCAGTCCCTCTATTGGTGGCAGAGGAAAGAACACTTCAACAAGGGTCGTCACTTTTCCATTTGGGACTGGACCATAGTGAGCATAATGGCTGCATTGTGGGGTGGAGAGCATTGACTCTGAGGGATATATTTACTAAACTGCAGGTCTCAAAAGGTGGAGATGTTGCCGATAACAACCAATCAAAGTCTAGCTGTCATTTTGTAGAATGTACTAAATAAATGATACCTAGAACCTGATTGGTTGCTATAGGCAACATCTCCACAGTTTCAATCCCACAGTTTAGTAAATGTACCCCTGAATCTTATTTGGTCCCTGGAAGAGGCAAATCTCCCCATAAATATTTTCAAGATCAGAGCAGTGTTAAACTCACTGTTCTGAGCTCAATCTCTCCTAAGAGGCAGGACTGTTGACATCCAGTTGGACAATGCCATAAATGTGGCATATATAAATAATCAGGGAGGCACCAAGAGCCCCCTTAGTGATGGAGACCACCAGTATTATTCTGTATTCATCCCGAGAGTGGATAATTGGGAGGCAGAGTTCAAGAGTAGACAGGCCATTCATCCTGGGGACTGATATGTACACTCTGAGGTCTTCCATCAGATTGTGCTGAAGTGGGGTTAGCAAGAGGTCAGTATGGCCTTTCAGCTGAACCACAAGGTGTACCAGTACTGTGCGAGAATCAGGGATCCGAAGTTGGTGGATGCCATGATAGTTTTCTGGAACTATCAGCTAATTTATCATTTTCACTCACATAGCTTTGCTACCTTGGGTACTAGAGAAGAAGAGAGAGGGTGTTCCAGTAATTCCAGTAGCACCAGATTGCCCAAGAAGATCAGGGTACACCGACATCTTAAGCATGGCAGAACCATCAATGATACTTCCTCTCAAAAAAGTCCTTCTAAGCCAGGGCCCCTTTTTCTCTAAGATTTAGCTCATTTGGGTTTAACAGCGTGGCTGTTAAGGATCTATCTGAGAGGTCATTCAAACAATAATTCAAGCTATAAAAGCCAGTTTCGACGATAAACTGGTGTGAAGGAAACGGAGTACAAACATCATCTTTAATTTGGCACACCTCTTGTCCTTCTTCCAAGATAGTCCGGATAGTGTCAGTCTTTTTTCAAAAGAAACCATACCTTATTCCTGAAATTCAGATCTTCTTCCAAGGTGTTCTATACATACAGTTGCCTTATGTTTATTATCATAGCTCCGTGGGACCTTGAGTTGGTCCTCTGGGCACTACAGTAACTGCCATTTGAGCCCTTAGAATCTGTGGATTTCAAACACCTTACTTGGATAGTGACATTTTTTACTGGCTATTGCTTCAGCAAGAAGAGTATCTGAATTGACTGCCCTATCTTTAATAATGACAGAGCTGTCTAGCATACCAAGCCAACTTTCCAGCCCTAAGTGGTGTCAAAATTTTGCCTGAATCAGGACATTGTTATTCCTGCCCTAGCACAAGATTTGGGGGTGAAGTCTCTCCAATTATTAGATGTCATAGCCAGGGGAGGGCTGGAAAATTTTAGCCCGTGGGGCCAGACTCGCCCCTGGTCATAAGTTTGAGGATTAATGTCGATAGAACTTCAACATTGTGTGGGACAGATAGCCTTCTGGTTGTTTAAGATGCACAAAAGAGAGACCGCTGTTCTACAAGATCGGTAAGTGCTTTCTTGGACATGTGGCACAGTGCCCTGCAGTTGTGTAGGACTGCAACCTGGTTCTCCGTCCATACCTTGGTTTAATGTATTTGTATCCAAACAAGCTAGCTTTGGACAACAAGTATTGTTGTCCAAAGGTACACACATTTGGGCAACATACCCTCATCTAGGAGAAGTTTTAGACTGTCCCAAAGATAGCAGTGTCCTCAAAAGTGGAAGAAAGAAAATAGAGGATTATTATACTTTAATCCATTTCTATGATTCCATTTGGGGACACTGCGTTCCCACCCATTTTACATTCTGTTATAAGATTAGAGTAAACTTTCTCCAAAGGGACATACTCAGTCGTTTGGTTCGTTCTGTTTATCCAATGGGCTTTGTGTCATGAGCCGCGGCGGTACGCCGCATCCTGGCGTGATTTAGCGGCCGGGCGCGTGCTCTAGTTTCTATGCTCTGTTATTATTCTTTGGGATTATTCTTGTGGCATAGATGTAGGAGGGTGTAGGGACATCCTCCAACTCCAGGGGGAGCTCTCATATGATTTAAACTGGTTCATTTATATTTTTATACATGCTTCCTGGTTATGTTATTACCTATGCTAGTTCTAGCTAGTAATTAATTAGCTGCCCCCTGAGGCTGATTGTCAGCCCTGTCCTCCTCTGTCCTGATTGGCTCTTAATACTATTTAAGGCAGTGAGGTCTGAGCCTCACCGCCCGTTATAGCATTCTGTTCCAGTACTGCTGCCTGTTCCTGTTTCTGTCTTTGGTGTTGAAACCTGTGATTGATTACCCGTGTATGACCTTTGCCTGTTCCTGGATTCTGAACCTGTGCTTCTGACCCTGATCTATTGCCTGTACCTGGATTCTGAACCTCTGCTTGTGACCCTGACCTATCGCCTGTCCCTGGATCCTGACCTTGACCCTTCTGCCTGTACCTGACATTCTCTCTGGTGCTCTGTCCAGTCCGCTGGTCTCTGGCCTGCCGCTACTCTGTGTGCTACCTCCTGTACCTGTGCGCTGCCGTGTTCGCATAAATTCATACTACTCTGAGCATAAGACCTGGGGGCATCCGAGTACCTGTGAGCATAACCAGTCTCTACAGGAAAGGCGGCTGCTAAAGGTGAAGACCTCTTCTACCTGTTCTATGAGTTTATGCCGCACTGGTGGCCATAACATTATAACCGGCCAGTGAAGATTGGAGGTAATTCTGCCATGGACAACAGTGACCCGAACCGCACTGGTGGCCATAACACTTTGTTAGTAAAATAAAAATGAAAAGCTGTTGGTTGAAGGTGTAGAAAGTGAGGAGCTTTGATTTTAAAGTTTACAAGAGTGCAAACTAAGTTCTTATTCTAGCATGTACCCTTAATATCCCAAGGTAACACTGCGCCCCCATATGGAATCAGAGAAATGGATTTAATGTAAAAATCCTCTTTTTGTTAGGCTAGACAAGATTACTTAAATGAGAGAGGAATGTTGTCTCTGTCGGCGGGCATCAGGGGAGGGCTGGCAAATTTTAGCCCAGGGAGCAAGACTTGTCTCAGCAGCCTATTAGGAACATATTAAAAGAAAAAAAAAATGCAGATGACCCAGCCCCAGGTAGCCCACTATGGGACCGACCTTCCAACAGGATGCATGTTCTAGTTGCACCAAGTAAACAAATGTGACAAGCAATAAAGCCAGTTCAGTATTCACTCATGAATAGTTTAATAAAGCAAAACAGTATTTTAGGATTTTTTGTAATAGTTTAAATGAATGCATGATGTGGTACATTAAGAGACAGCAGGTTTAAACTGATGTTTTAAATTCTTCCCCCCCATGTGTATTTTTAGCTGGATCTGCAAAGCTAGAGGTATGTTCATTTTCCGGGGGGCAGTTCCAAGCCTTCACCTTGAAACATGCTAGACAGAGAAGTAGATGTAATTGTGTATATAAAGCAGCAGTACAAGTCTGTATTTGTTTGCAGCTGGTAAATGACCCTTATTGATTCCTGCTCTCTTTTGTTTCTAGTCACTATAACTGTATCAAACTTTGTGTAAAAAGTAACTGTATATTTGCCTCTTGTCCCTGTGTAAGCACTTCAAATAAATATGTTTGTGCTAATACTTTTAAAAGAAAGCTGTATATATCCCAAAACATACAATTGGCTTGTGTAGACTACGGAATACAAAAGTTCTTACCTTTAACAAGCACATAAAAAAAATATATATACAGTGTTTCAATGTTTAGGGCGCAACCATAAGCTCCTTGCTAACCGCAATTGCAGCACTTAGAAGAGATGCCAGATGGGAGCAGCACAAGTGGCAGCTACACAAGGACCAGCAAACTAACGACCTCCTCACCTGTAAGTCCCAATAGCCGCTGATTCCAACACAGTAGTTAGGCTTATACTTAGATTTATCTTCTGACCAAGAAGATAATCTTAAAATAATTCATTGTGTTCATAGATACTTGCACATAGACATGTCTTATACAAATTGATAAACCCAACCAAAAATAGGGAGATATAAAAAAAAAATGTGAGATACGGTAGTTGAAAGGTATTCACTGTTAAGCTGCAGGTAGACATCACCTCATAGGTAGTATTTTATGGTTCAGTTTCTGATGCTATTTACAACAACATGTGTATTCAATAAAGTAATACCAGTGATTTATTTCAAAACTGTTTTTTGACAGATACCAGAAAAAGGGAACAGCCCAGTCACCCAACCCATTGATTAACAAAGAGAATTTTTGGTATCTGAGCCAAACATGAGAATTGAATGCTGAACTTCCTCTTTAATTGTATTAAATATAATAGCAGCTGATGAGGTTACAGAAGTATCAGCTAGTGTTTTAAAACATGTAAGATTCCCTTTGTGAGAAAATAGTTAATAGGACTTTTATGTGTAAAAACTTTAAAACGAGGTTATGAAAGGAAATCCAATAAATGTGTGTGAAATTCCTTTTGTATGAAATGGCATAATAAATAATATTGCATATTTCTAGAAATAGCACCGATGAGTTAATAAAATTAAAGTCTTATTCTGGTTAGAGGTATTTAATCATTTACTGCTAGAATATTATGGTCTTTTACAGAATTAAAAAATCTTTTTGAGAGATGTCACTAATGCATATGAGGGCACAGGCGTGTGGGTGCACAAGTCAGACTGAGCACACTAAAACACAAATTTAAATTAATATATGCAATCATCATGCATATAAATGTCTGTATGCACATAACTATACCTAGACTAGCCTTTCAAGGCAAATGCAACTTTTTCTGGGGGAGGGCTGAGTCCCCCTGTATCTCAACCCTATGCATATACACCTTCCCTGGCTTTCAACAGCACAATGTTGGCCACAATATTCTAGAGCTCCATAGATCATCCTGGCCAGGAAATCTGAGCCTCAGAGAGCCACTCAGTTTCTATCAGACTCCACTCACCTTGACCAATCAACATTCCCACACAGCCCAGGAGATGCCCCTTATTGGCTGAAGTTTTCAATCAACATTAACTGTTTTCCTGTCCACATATCTCTGATCACTCTCGTCACTGTCAGGGGTCTCATATATTGGAGAGCAGAGATGGGCAGAAACTTTGTCCAAATCTGTTATCCAACTGAGTAGTATGTCACTTGGTGACGCCCACTGAGCATCAGAGACAGAGTAGGGAGGGTTCCATCCTAGGCCAGCATCTTTACACTAAAGGGACAGTGCGGTAGTTAAGATGTCTCTGAGAATTCAAACAGCGTGCGTGTGGGAAGTGCATGATATCACTTCCTTTACACATTTTCTTTTCCAATAATGATTTTTATTAGATGCCACTAGAGAAGTTTTACTTAAAAAAATCATGAATTCATTTCTGGATACCTGACTTGGAATACTTCAAAATAAAGTAGTTTTTCTTACTTGCAAATAAAAACAGACCATATGATTACATAAGTATTCACCCACCTTGTTTTAAAACTTGGTAAAAACACCTTTAGGTGCAATTACAGCTGTGAGCCTATTTTGCCAAGTCTCTTCCAGATGTTGGCACTGTTGTTCACCCTTTCCAAAATTGATTGAGTTCTTGAGGTTGGATGGAAATGTTTGTGGAATTCAAAATTGCTTTAATCAATTCTTTGTATGATTGAGTGCAGCAGTCCCCACTAGTGACAGAATGGCATAGGTGGATCTGTTGGACAGTAGCCATTTTCTGGACTGGACCTAGGGGGGAGTGTTTTTACTCACCAATTGGCAGCTCCTCCATGGCAGGCATTACCTATGCCAGATCTCCTATGTTGTATTCCCTCACAGGAAGTACTTCTGAGAAAAAACGTCTGTTTTGAATGATATTCTTCAGTTTACTGAATAGATCACTGTTGTATTGTTTACTACAATCATATTATATTATTATTAATTTTTATTTATAGGGCACCACTAGGTATCCATAGAGCCGTACAGGGACAAACAAAGTTATAATACAAAGGTGAGACAGCACGATACAGTAAACAAAACGCACAGTAACTCCGTGATCTCAAAGCCCAGCTAGAGGGGGGAGGGGAGAGGGGAAGGTCCCGCATACGGCGGAGCCCAAGAGGGCACGGAAGGCAGGGAAACCCCCAGAGTGGAGAGGAGGGAGCAAGAGGGAACGGGGAGGAGGAGGGCAAGGTAGCTGGAGAGCAGAGTTAAAAGTGGTGAAGACAGGAGGAGAGATGACCCTGCTCAAAGGAGCGTACAATCTAAGGGGGTTAATTATAGATGTCTTATTACTGTATTTGTACTCTCCGATTAGATTGTGCTTTAGTGGTCTTTTACGCCATTTATTCTATGTAAATCCACACACTGTTTTATGATTGAGGACTAGAGCTGTCCCTCTGTCTTGTTACCCTTCTGTCACGTCAGCTAAGAGGAGCAGTTCCAGAGCAAAGTCTGGTAAGCAGTCTGGTTGCAGGCCTTACACAACTCACTGCTCGTTATTAAAGTAATTCTATCGTTTTAAAATAAGCATTGCCCAATCAATTGAATGTGTGTCCAAAGCACAAAGTGATTTATTTTTAACAGATGTAAATAGTCAACAATTCAATACATTATTATATCATGATAAAGTACAGTACAGCACAGCCAATACCAAAAATAAGTACATACCAAATGTAATAGCTTGCGCACGCTGCGCACCCACCGGACCCGATGGACAATATTCTGTATAGAATATTGTGTCAGAGTTGACTGAGGCCCCAGTGAGATGCAGCTAATATATATACAGTCAGTGTTTCATTGTGAACAAAAGAGATGACGTAGATTGTTTCTATAGGTCCAGACGTTGGGTGGGTCCAGGCCAGCCAGGTAATAGGTTGATTCAATCTAAGGAATCCAAAGGTGGGGGTCTTCTCTCCAGGGGGTCTGCTCCTTTTCATAGCCAGTATCATACAAAGGTTTTACTCTCTAATATCAATAACTAAAGTATGCAATGTGCGATCTCTTCGCCGACTGCACCGGACAGCTGCTGATGACTAGGGCTTCAATATGATATCAGGCATGACACCTTTCCTATTACCTAAACCTTTAATAACACTACAATGTACATATAATCAACATATATATATAAATATATATATATATATATATATATATATATATATATATATATATAGACTAATAATAAACCGAATACTATCTGCTCCTGAATTACAGTGTAACAGAACCAATATGAAATTATATAAATAACTAACTGTTGTAATGCGAGTGTGTGCGTGCGTATTTTACCGTGCGAACGCACCACGTCACGTAACACGTGGCGTACGCTTCGCAATACGCACGGCAAACCAATATACTTTCGTTCATCCAATTATACGACTTCAACATCGTCCTAGGGATGTAAGTGAGGTCCCTCCTCTGACACGTTAGGGAATAACTCTTTCCCTCAGGAGGCTGTTAATCAGGGGGTTTGAGCACCAAAACGGGGGCACAGTTGGAGCCAACTTGTGCTCCTACTCTGGTGAAATTTGGGCAAGAGGATGTCACATTTCTTCCTCATTGGATCAGTTTAGTCTATTTCTACTCAGAAGTCTTGCAAGTGCTTAAATATTGCCCAGATTCAACCCTATGAGGATTCTGGGTCTGAGTGGTCCTCTCAGTAGGAAGTGGATTGTTGACAGATTCAGACTTTGAGGAGGACCAGTCTAGAAGGCAGGGAGTTGTGAATTAATTTTAGCCACGTGACACTTAACTTACAGGATACGGAGGAACCACAGGTTCTGGACATTTCTTTAAGAAGAAAACATGTTTTTTTCCCTCATTTCCTCAATTCATGGAATTGTTTAAGCATCCATGGACCACACCTGAGATTTACTTTGTCTATATTCTCTTACCTTGCTCACGATTGGTTGCTAATTAGTCCACTGTTTGCTAGTTATTTACTGCTCATTTTTAATTCCATTGATTTGATTTACTGTCTATATTCTCCTATCTGGCTTAAGCTGGGTACACACTACACTGTTTTCGGCCAATAATCGGCTCAAACAGCCGACATACGACCGCTCGTTCAAAAGTCGGGTCAGTGTGTGTAGTGACACGATGGTCGAAAGTCTGCCCAAATGGACGATTGTTGCCTCATTTGGTTGGTCGTACCGTTTAATATTTTCGTTCCAATCTCGTTTCCACTGTGTAGTGTGTATAAACTTCCGACCGATCCACGACAATCCTCCGATACTTCCTCGACCTGGGGAGCGTGTATGTAAATTTTTAATGTCTGTCCCAGTCCCACATGGTGTGGTATCCGCACATCACAGGCTTGTGTTTTGTATAGATGTGTATTGCACCTATCTGGCTGCTGCAGACCATTACACGTGTATAAAGCACGTGTGTTAATACCCTTTGCGTCTATGTTGGCAATCATTTCTCATTTAACCTTTATAACTTTAATAGTTTTTAAACTTTATAAAGTCATATTAACCTTTATTAACTAATATTTGTAATGCTTTATGCTAATGTCTTTGGTATCTCGTTACATTTCCCGCAAATGTCGCTGCAGTGTGTACGAAATTAAAATCATTGCTTACGACAACATGGCTGTAAAAAGTTGCTAAAGGGGCGTATGCTCTTCCCTTTATCTTCCTAAACAAGGCTAGTGTGTATGCAGTCCATGGACCGAGCGATCGGACCATCGATCGCATGTAAAATCGCTCGGCATAAAAAGTTGGTTGAAATTTCTGTAGTGTGTACCCAGCTTTACTAACCATTATATTGCATTCAAAGATTAATACAACAGGTCCTCTGGTACTAAAACACATCACTGATTCAAACTAATCTTGCAGGTTTCCTCACTATACCTTATGTACATTTCATATATCTTGCTTTTTCAAGGGCTAATAAAGGGACATATCGGTATCTTCCCCTCATCCTTCGAAAATGTTATTGCCTCCCCCATTCCTAAAAAAACAAATCTTGACCCCCACCACCCTGCCCAATAACCAACCCATCTCCCTCCTCCCTTTTGCTTCTAAATTGCTCGAATGGCTGGTCTACAGCTGTCTCACTCACTACCTTTCCGACAACTCCATCCTCTCCAATCTGGTTTCCGATCCCTCCATTCCACAGAAACCACCCTGACCAAAGTCACTAATGACCTTCTATCTGCCAAATCTAAAGACCACTACTCTCATCATCTTGGACCTATCTGCTGACTCTGAAAAAGTTGATCACCCGCTATTGCAGCACACCCTTCACTGCATTGGACTTACGAATAATGTCCGCTCATGGCTCACCTGTCAGGATTCCCTCCAGCCAGCACAACAACACCCGGAGTCTGCTTTGACAGTCTGGTGTTCACTGGAGCCCCTAGTGGTGGAGACAGATTTGGCTGCAGTCTACCAGCTGTGGAGAACCCAGGAGCAGAGGGTTATGGCAGACAGCGAATCCAGAGAACAGGCCGAGGTCAGAGGTCACTTGCTAGATAGAATCGTCAGAAAACATGCCAGGGGTCGGGATCACGAGCAAATCAGCAGAAACGATGGTACAAGCCAAAAGGTCAAGGGCACAGGCAAAAAGACAAATCCAGAGTACAGGCAGGGGTCATACACAGCAAACAGAGGTCCAAAGGTTTAGCACCAACAGCACACAGCAGGCAGCAACACAGAGGTCTGGAAGCTATAACCGGCAGGGAGGCTAAGCCCTCCCTGCCTTAAATACAGAAATGGACCAATGAGAGCCTAGCTCTCTAATCACCCTCAGGCTGGCCCCATAATTAAATAAATTAGCCTGCAGGCTTGCCTCAGGATTGCGCACGCGCCCGGCTGCCCCATAGTGCCGGGACGCGGCGCTGATCAGAAAAGCGTCCGACCGTTGCTACGGCAACAGTCAGCTGGCCCCCAGAAGTGACGTCCCGGTGGTCATAGCGACGGCCGGGACACAGGTAGGAGAGTCGCGGCGGCTGCGCCCCGCTGCGGCTCGTAACATCACCTCCTACCTCTCTAACCACTCTGTATGTTTCTATCTCTGGCTTCTCCTCCCCATAGGAGTACCTCAGGGCTCCACCCTTGGCCCTCTACACTTTTCTTTGTACACCTCTTCACTGGGTGAACTTATTAGTTCCTTTGGCATCCAGTACCACCTCTATGCCGATGGCACCCAAATCTACCGCTTATCTCCTGATCCCTCCCTTTCCTAAGGTGTCCTGCTCTGCGCCTGGATGTCCCAACACTTACTTAAAATCAATATGGGCAGAAAACGAACGCCGCCTAAACTCCCATTTATCAAATCTCACTCGCATTCAAGATTTCTCATGTGCTGCCCCCCTTCTCTGGATCGATTTCCCTCCTTGTCAGGCTAGCCCCTAGCCTGGAGATCTTCAAGAGATCCCTCAAAACCCACCTGTTCAGAAAAGCCTGCCCTTCCTCTGTATAACCTTCTCTGGCCCCTCCTCTTCATGATTCTTCTTCTCCAATCATGGTTCCACACTCCCTCTTTTTTCCATCTTGTTCATCTCACCCCTCAAGAGTTCTCTCCTCCCGATTCCCCACTTTGTGTTTCCTGCAAGTCTGCTCCTCCCTTTAGGTAGTAAGCTCCCATGAGCAGAGTCCTTTTACACTTATGTCCTCCTTCTCTTGTTTACCTTCAGCTCCCCAGCCTCATTTTGCACTTCCACACTAGCCCCCTGCCCTTGGTTCTCCTCCTCTCCCCTGCCCTCCTATCTCCTTTACTGCTCTGATCCTGTTAGTTACACCCAAAATGCTGGGTACAGGTTCGGCCTACTTTAGTTCACGCCCCTCCTCTCCGTGCTCTCAAAATCACTTTTACATCTTTGCCCTACGCACCAGTTCTCAGCTGTAATGATTTTATTGCACATTGTTTCTGTTTTTGTAGTGCCCTGTATAGTGTTCTGTTTTGTCCCATGCTCCTTGTGTGACCATATAAATCAAAAATAATAATAAGTGTGGATTTTAAAGATCCACTTTTTACTGGAAATATACAATAGGTTGATATGTGATTATGAATATATAAATATTAAGAAAATCCCCCTCTTATTAAATCACAAAGTGAGCTGCTACTAAATCTGAAGAAAATGTGGTTAAAAATTACAGCGCAATAAAGATTTTTCTATTATTAGCTTTTTTTCTGGTGAAAGCTAAACAGTATTAATAGTATAAAACTAAATGAATAAAATTCCTTCTAGAATAATTTTGATTATTAAGGAAGGATACTTCACTATTTTAATTAATACAATTTAAGACACTTCACAGGCACATTTACTATATTTTAAGCTATTAAGACTTCCAATATTTTGCTAGTAAATTTAATGGGGACTCCTAAGACTGATTGCGCTCTCTACTTTGATAATTATTCATTAAATATGTAGAGCACTTTTGATTTTGTGAGTGGTGTTGATTTGGAGTCTGAATGCCTCCAATAGGAATACCCTTGTCCTCTTCTTTCACACTGTCAACATTAAACTCAGTGGCAGGGTGATGGTAGGTGTTAAATTCATTCCCCACATGATAAAAGACAAGGTGGGTGTATATACAAACAGTAAATTTACAGTGGTGCATAGTCCAATTTTGCCAATACCACAAATAAATACCCTACTTAATTCCACTTAAAAAACTTCACTGCCTCAAATAGCAGGGAATTAATTTACCAGGCATTTTTTTCCATGTGTACAGGTGGTCTTTATACTGTGGTTTAGGATCAACATGATTTAAAAGTGTAACAAACTCAAATGTGCCATCTACAAAGCTATTCTCTTAGACATCTGCATTTGGACCATTTTATGTCTGAGTACAACGTCCTCTCTCATGCAGAACAGTAGAAGAAATACCATTGATTGGCTACTATACTGGTTGTACTTTCACCATATTTAAAATAAGTTAAAGTTTTAAGGCTTAAAGGTTTCCTAACATCCACAACTGTAAAACAAAAGAATATTGTCAGAAATGTACAGGGATGCCACAACATTAAAACCACTGACAAGTGAAGTGAATTACATTGATTATCTCATTAAAATGGCACCTGTCAAGGGGTGGGACATACTAGGCAGCAAGAGAACACTCAGTTTTTTAATTTGATGTGTTGGAAGCAGGAAAAACGAGCAAGCGCAAGGATTTGAGCGACTTTGACCAAACTGGGTCAGCAAATCTCCTAAATGGATTGGAGCAACGGCATTTGGTTTGTGTGTTTTTACCTTTGCAATCTGGCTGGACGAAAATGAAATAAGTAGACTTAACCTCATGTATCCAACTCCCATTGTCACATAGATTGTAAGCTTGCCAGCAGGGGGGCCTCTCACCTTTTGTCTGTTTTACCCAGTTTGTTTATTACAGTGTTTGTCCCCAATTATAAGGTACTACGGAAAATCTTGGTGCTATATAAATGTTGATGATGATGGAGTAATGGAAGAAGGTGTTCTGGTGTGAATAATCAAGTTTCCTTTTAAATTATGTGGACGGCGGGGTGCATGCACGTTGTTTACCCTTTGGAAGAGATGGCACCAGGATGCACAATTGGAAGAAGATAAGCTGGCGGAGGAAGTGAAATACTCCAATTAATATTCTGCTAGGAAACCATGGGCCATGGCATTCATATGGATGTTACTTTGACACGTACCACCTACCTAAACATTGTTGCAGGCCAAGTACACCCCTTCATGGCAACGGTAATCCCTGATGGCAGTGGCCTCTTTCAGCATGATAATGCGCCCTGCCACACTGCAAAAATTGTTCAGGAATGGCTTGAGGAACATGATAAAGAGTTCAATGTATTGATGTGGCCTCCCAATTCCCCAGCTCTCAATGCGATCGAGCATCTGTGGGATGTGCTGGAAAAACCAGTCCGAGCCATGGAGGCCCTAACTCGCAAATTACAGGATTTAAAGGATCTGCTGCTAACGTCTTAGTGCCATGCCTAAAAGGGTAAAGCTGTTTTGGCGGCTTGAGGGTGACCTTCACAATATTAGGCAGGTGGTTTTAATGTTGTGGCTGACAGGTGTATTCCTTTAATTTCTGTTGACACAGTGTAGGTTTGTGCCAGTGCACTCTAGCATTCAACACCCTCATACATAAAGGAGACTAATACAATTAAAAATATCTTTATTTTCTATTGTATTTTTTTTTATATATATTTCCTTGGTAGAACAAGGTTTACTAAAAGCATAGCAACTTTGTTCCCTTTTTTACCTCTGTGCCTGGTTAAAGATGATAAAATTAAATAAAAGAAATGACAAAAATAAAATGAATCCACTATCTTTTACATGTTAAAGGTTTGCTGTTGAACGTTCACAAAAACTGACAACGCATTAGCAGAGGTATACGTTGTGCTGTGAAGGCCATACACAAACAGTGCCACTAGTAGGAAAAAACAGTAACAGTAGGTGGCTGGACATAGTTGTTCGGCTGTAGACAGATTGTGGAATTAAAAAACTTTTTTGCAGACACTAAGAGTAACGCTTCAAAATCTCATCTGGTGTCACACATGCTATTCAATCAAACTGAAATTAAATTGCACGGTAAATCCTTAATTATTAAAGTAGAATTACATATACAGTATATATTTTAGCATGTATTAAAGCATTAAAAACTCCTATCTTGAGCTGTACAGGCTCATGCTTCAGTGCGTTACTGAGAATTTCAGTGGTTAAATTACATTTTGTTTTAAAAGGCAAAGTTCGTTTTTACAAGCAACATGTATTTTGGGTGACTTCTCTTATGCCACAATTTCCAGTTGGTTGATTGAAAGAAAAACACATGTTTCTCCACAAATATAGACATTTACACACATATATAAACTCAAGGTGCAGATATGCTTCCCTGTAAGAAACGTTTTCACATGAGAGTACTTGATTTATTATTTACTCCATTATTGTAAAGGTTTCTTTTGGGATAGAAGGTTTGGTGAGGTCCCTTATATCATCCAGCATTTTCTTGGGAGTGATAATGTGAGTAGAACCTGGAAAAGAAGAAAAAAACAAAAATATACAGCCGTAAGAAGCATTAAGGAAACTGCAGTGTTTAGTCTCAGGCTGAGCTCAGTTTGTTAAAAAAGGCGGCGTAATGGAATATTTCTTCTAGACATAAAAAAGACCACAATTTTTCTGAATAATGACGGTCTATTTAGAAAAGAACACTCCTAGCAGTTTAAATAACATATATATTAGTAGGACCTTCTTTTTTGTGGTGGTGCCAAGCACTAAACACAATTTAAGGATGATATACAGAGTCTCTGGGACTCCTTAATCAGTGCTACCTCATGGTGTGGTAAGAACATGTTGGCAGCATCTACTGCAATGTTCTCTGCACTCTGATGACTAGAATACTCCTAATTACACATTAACATCACAGACTTGAATTATAACAATTGGCACTCTCACTATAGTTTAAAGCAGGCCTGTCCAACCTGCGGCCCTCCAGATGTTGTGAAACTACAAGTCCCAGCATGCCCTTCTAGCAATCAACAGGTTGTCTATTGGCAAAGCATGCTGGGGCTTGTAGTTTCACAACATCTGGAGGGCCGCAGGTTGGACAGGCCTGGTTTAAAGGGTGAAGAATAGTTAGCTGCATTCAAAAAATATTTTGCTGTAGTTAGGTTCAATGAATCTGGTAATGAAATAAAGCAATATGTAAGATATACATAAATTACTAATATAATGCCTGCACTCTCACAGTTCAACAAATGGAATGCTAATAAGTTGATAAGTGAAGAATGCATTCAGTTGTATACACTACTTACCAATTATAACCTGCACAAACTTGTTGGATTGTGTGACTTCATAAGCACAACGAATTTCAGAATACGTGATTCCTCCAATTACAAAAATAATCAGCTTAGACGTAGTTTTTCGTTCTTCCCGGGTCAAAGTATTGTGCTTCTGCCGGGCACTGAACACAGAAGAGAAAGAAATAAATCCCAACAGGACTCGTTTACTGAATCAGATAAAGTATACATAGTCACAGTATAGTGCTGCTTATCATACAAGGTTTTACCATTGTTAGAACAAACCTGAGAGCTTTGGATGTACATTGCACAAGGATGGACTTTGAAAGAACATAACATCAAAGGCCTTTCCATGCTCTGTGAGGATTTGGATTTTATGGATTATATATTTTCTAAAGTGACTTATGTACTAGACTAAGAAAAGAAAATGCCTGCATTATGCAAATATATTCTTGTACAGTTAAAGGAAATTTTCAATTTTTGGGGGTGACAAGCCATGCCCATCCAATCCAGAGCTGGATGTCATATCCCTTTCACCTTCAGTTACCCTGCAGTGGCTTCAACAGGTCTTCAGCAGACGAAAGATGCATTTGGAAAACAGCTAGCAATACCAGGGAGGAGACCACCAACATATCTACTAGTCTAGGGCAGAAGGTGTGAGAAATTGTGTAACCACTCCAATCCCCAACTGGAAAAAGCCATTTAAAATATATCAGAAAACTGCAAATGCACATATATATGAATGGGTGCCGGTATCCAGCTGGAGCAGAGCTTATAGCACAATCATCATCATCTATTTATATAGCGCCAACATATTCCGTAGCGCTTTACAATTGGGGACAAACACAGTAAACTAACAATAAGACCATTATCTCTCACAAACATCACTGTACTACTTTAATATCATTATAATTATGTCTATTTAATCTTAAGTAGCAAAGAATAACTTATGGGCATTTCATGGCGACAATTGTTATACAAACAAAATATTTAAGGAAAGTATTAACGTGTAAAGGAATAGTCTGACCTACCTGACTGCCCCTGAGCCGTTCCATGCTGCAGGACACTCTGAACAATAGGGCCACTCCCTGGAGTCTAGTTTATTCTCTATATTGTCCTTAAAAGAATCAAATGAAATGTAAAGCAACAATATCTGGGGACAAACACTAATACTATTCAGAAATATTGTATTAAATGCAACTATAGACTCTTCATAGATAAATAGTTTTTCTGAAGTGGAACAAGAGAACAACAGTGGTAGCAATTTGGTTTGCTAGCTGGGTCAAGTAGTATGCTAAACAGCCCAAGTACTACGCACAGGTGATGGGAAGGGCGTAGGCAGGTCCTCTAAGACAACATGACTCCAGTTATCTCACCTCAATGACGTCTTTTATCAGAGGTGTCCACCTAGAGAGCTGAAATGTTTCTTCCCTTGAACGATCCCTCCTGGCTGATCTACGTTGTGAAGACTAGAAAAGATCATAATACATCAAAAAGAGGATTTCACTGTAACTTTAACACCCCTCCCCCTTTTTTATGTCTATAAGTTCCTTGTTTGGGTCAAAAATACCTTTAGATATAAGTACTGTCACTACCACGACTGGCAGTAAAGAGTTCGTAAGGTTAACTCTTCCTATGTAGGCGATATTACCAGGCATGATAATGAGCTTACTGATTTTGTCCCAAGGCATAATGTAACCAGGCAAATAATAATAAAAAAAAAAAATTAGGAGTACTGCATGAGGCTTCTAATAGGCCCAGATCCTAAGGATGAGCAAGGAATCATCTGAAAGAGATGCTAGACCTTTGTTGAAGCAGACATTCGCTGAAGGCACTGACTGAATCTTGCAAAATTTTATTTACGCGCTGGCTGAAACTAGAAAGGCACTCAACATATTAATGTCAGACAAAATAAAGTTGGACTACCAAAGTAAGTTTTACCAGTGGGGGGACAAACCGGGTAAACTCTTGGTATGAGCCCAAAGACCGCAACTATACATCCTACACATCAAATTAGAGGCTGTGGAATTATGTGCCACCTTATCTGATATAGCTGCAGCATTCCAGGGATTTATTCTAAACTTCATAACCTCACCAGCGAATTACACCAAGTAGATTGCTCAAACAGGAATGTATAGCCAGTTATCTTAAACAGATTATCTTTCCCACATTAGACGCCGGGGATATACAAAATGGAGAACTAGAGGAGGCAATTAAGATGACACCCTCGGGAAAGAGCCCGGGCCTGATGGTCTCACGGTATCATATTCATCATCGTCATCATCTATTTATTTAGCGCCACTAATTCCGCAGCATATTAGAAAACCTTCAAAACTAAATTGGTCCCACTCATGCTTCAGGCCTTCAACTCTGTATCCGCACAATCTTACTTTTCTCATTCTCGGACGGCCCATATTACAGTTTTGCCCAAGGAGGGGGAAAGATCCTGTGCTGTGTCCCAGTTATAGACCCATATCGCTGCTAAACGTGGTCATAAAATTGTACGCCAAGTTTATAGCAAACAGACTTAAATCACGTTTGTCTAAGATTATTCATTTAGATCAGGCGGGATTTGTCCCAGGACGCGAGGCACCTGACAATACCACAAAAATATTTGACTTTTGCTACATCCACTTATAATCCAAATGTCCTGTTGTCCACAGATGTAGAAAAAGTGTTCGATATAGTAGAATGGGACTTCATTCTGGATATACTAAGCCACCTGGGTTTAGGGCCATTGGGTTAGGAACGGATTCGAACACCCTTACCTCAGCACATATTAGCGGACATTGAAGGAGATCTCCCATCTGCTTGGCACAATCACAGAAAGGCACCATTTGTAAGCTAGCTTTCAAAACACTTGTGAGAAAGACCCCATTCACCCCGGCTAAGATGCTCCTGACTTGGAAAGTTGGCTATCTATCATAGAACATATGAATCAAATTCTTTATTTATCTAGGTGAACAGAACTGAGTAAGCTCATTTACAAGGTGGACTTGCACGTTTCAAGTCAAGTATCAACGATACAGGGAGATCTGCAACAGACATAGTGAAGTGCAGTACTCAGTTTAAAATAAATCCAGGCATATCATGAGGGAGAGGAGTCAGGAGAGCAGTGTATAGAGTTAGGAAGAGTGGGGTCATGAACTGGGATCATTTTAGGAAGGAAAGAAATGAGATGCTGTAAATATACAAGGAATAACTAAGGTAAGCAAGAGAGGGTGAGAGCTTAAACAACAGACAAGTAGGTGACAATGTTAAGCACTGATGCAAGAAGAAATGAGATTGTTAAAAGCAGGGAGTGGAATATACTAGTATTGTTGAAAACAGTTGCAGCCTTCTGTAATTTTTTTTTTTTTAAGTATAAACTCAAACATGTTAATAAACAAGGTTTATTACTAAATTACTATGACTGACCCAGTCCTGTTACTCATCCTAAAACAGATGTATGAGGACAGAGTGCGCTTAACTGGATCTGGCTGGTGTGTCAAATAATAAGGATGCGTAACTGAGCCTGAGGACAATAACAAGTGAGAGTATACAAAATACTGCCAGAATCCAAGAAACTTGTGTCCATTGTCACCAGGCTTCAGTGGTGCAACAGAAATGGCTGGTCTAACCGAAGATGCCAGCCATCAACCAGAGACTATCCTGGATTGAGAAATAAAGTGAAATGACTACAGTAAAACCGATCCACTACTACAAAGGACAGCTAAAGGTCCTATGAAAAACTGAACAGAGTGGAGATCAGTCTGAAAAACCTGTATGACTTTCCTGAGTGAAATTTGAAAAGTAAGGAAATCAAACATAGAAGTCCTGTCAGACTGGAATGTAAGTTCCTAGATCCCTAGTGATAAACATGTACAAGACATCCGGAAATGTTACCCGCAGTCATCACTACTACAATATTCCTCTAAGATATGCCACACAATCATGCTATGGTGGTAGATCTGTCACCTCCAGGCTTGGAGGTCAAACCTGCACACATGTTCTCTATCTAAGAGTCCAGCACAGAGTTACATACACTATACATTTAAATATAAGCCTTTTCATAGGTACTTTACACATTATCTGTAAATTTTAAAATGTCCAAGACTTTAACAAAGCTGTTGATACATTTTAAGGCATTTTTGGAAGGATATAATCAAAATTTAATATTTGTGTAATTCCCAAGACAAACTCAAGAGTCTGAGGCCTACTTATTGGGCTACATTGCACTTGGTTTCACTAAACAATCTGCAATACGGAGTGCCTCATATAGGTCTCCAGACAGAAAGCTGGGAAAATACAAATTACAAAAGTGGATAATGTGTGAGGCATCTGCATGTATATAATTACCAAGAGCCACATATCCTTGTAATATCAACACTACTTCATGGTGGCAATCTGATCCAAAGACAAGACAAGAATGCCACTAGAACTACTCTTAAAAGTCTCTTCCATTCCACTGTCACAAGACAGGGTTGCCCCTAAAAGTTACTCAATTTAAAAAAAAAAAAAAAAAAAAAGTAGTGTGCCTGGAAAAATGGGTCCATATCCATGTAATACCCACAACTTAATGAAAAGGTAGGTATAATATCATATAAAGAATAAAAAAAAAAATACAATACTCAAAAGGTTTTAATAAACACGTCATAGACATTTGAAGTGAAAACTTAATACCTCAGTCATGCCTGGGGTTATATGGACTATGAAGGATCTATATTCATGGAGCTGAGAAATATTTTTAAATAAACACAATTTTGTCCAGAAAGTCATTCTTAAACATCATCATCTATTAGTCATGTACTCATGGCCAGCAACCTACATAGATGACAACTGGAAGAACTACACATCAATCAATAAGCCACCATTCAGTTACAATATTTGCAACTAACCTACTTACTAAACTTGCTAGATGTTTCACATGAGTGCAAATCTAAATATTTCATTCGAAACGATTCAACAATTTAAAAACAATATTTTTACAATCATAGGTGGAATTCTAAACTGGAAAGAGAACTGTAAAATGAACATGCCGAACTAAGGAGAAGCCTACAAGAGGCCTTAAAATAGTGGGTCATACAATGCATGGTTAAAGAGCAATAAAATTAAAAATGCACAGGCATATTCTGGCATTCACAATGTTGATGTAAACATCATGATAGAACTTAAGATATTGGCTAGACGGTCAGATTTTATTCACTTTGGCCCTGTGAGCGTGGCCAAATTTGAAAGTAGCCCTGTTGCTTAGGCTGAGTGGCAGCATGAGCCAATCTGTAGCCAAGCATAATCCGGTTGTCTATTAAAAGTTAATCAGCCACTTTAGGGTCCAACAAAAGGCTTGCAAATATTTCAAGTTCTGATAAGCTTCTAAAATGTTTACATATGTATTTGTAAATGTTACAGGTAGTTCATTTATAGAACATACGTTTTGTATGTGCGGTTTAAACAATGCATAGCACATTCATATACTGTAAAATGAAGGGCTTTGATAACTGGGGCCCCATTATATGGGCTCACCAAAGAGAATACATAACCAGAACTGACCTGAATGCCCAGAACAGACAGTCTTAGAAAGGATAGAGAAAAAAGATTAGTTCCATAGGCAAGGGGAACACAAAAAAAAGCGACATATTTTGCAAAGGGAGTGAACTTGTGCCCAAACCCAGTGTGCTCCACACTACTATATCACAAACTGTTGTGTGAGCCATGACTAATCCAGAGCAGAGAAAATAAGGAGTGCAAAAAATGAACATAAAAATAAAGTATGAACATATTAATACATAATATATTAACATGCATAATCTTAGCATAAAGTCAAAGTAAGCATACTCAATACTACAATAGTGCATTGCTACAAAGCATACACTTAGCTTTGTCTTCAGAGCAATCCGCCTTTGTTATTTATGTGATCATGCAGAATGTAACTGGATATAAATGACTGCTCCAGGACCATCCCTTACTTACCTTGGGGACAATCGGAACTCCAATGTACTTCCAATTTTTCAACACATCTCCGTCGCTCTCAATCTTGGCATGTTGAATAAGTCGGTCTAAGTTCTCTTGAGTTGTTCCTTTATGAAAAACAAAGGAGGACGAGAGATATTGATAAAATAATATATTGCGTTTCCATCTTCATGTTATATTTGTAATCCATTTTCTGGGGGTCATCAATGAGATAGATTTGTAAAGCAGTGTGAAATGATGACCTAATACCCAATTTAAAGTATTATATAATAATAAACAACCCTGATAGAGCCCAAAGAGAGACTTCGAAAGAGCTGGTACGTTATAACTATATTTTCATGGCCTCCAGCAACTCTAAGGAAAGCAAATAGATGCCATGGAGGTTGCGCATATGGTCAGGAGGAAGAAACCTTGAAGGAGAGCTCACTTAGAGAAACCTTTGATAAGGAATGAAAAGGATTCTCCTAGAGAGAGAAGAGAACCAGACTCGGGTCCAACTGTGAAACTGGTTAGGGCAATAGTAACTGGACACGAGTCACCCCTTCAAGAAAAGTCTTGACCTCAGAGATTAAGGCCAAATAGTTCTCGAAGAAGCCTACACTTTCAGAGAACCGAGAGCCAGTTCAGTGGCAAGCCACTGTGGAAAAAGGTCAGGTCGGTGGGTTACCACTGAATATAAATCCCCCAAATGCTGCAGTATGCCCTAGACAAGATAGACTTCTAGACTGCAGGATTGCCTGACTTTCTGAGAAACCCTTGTGTCCTTGAAACATGGCTGCAGTTGTCACCCTGTTAAGGCTAGGCCCCTACTATGAGTTCCTAACCAACAACTGGATCGAAATCTCCTTGCCCATTAGGATGCGGGTCCTAGTCCTGTAAATACTTTGGTGACATGCTGGACAAACATCAGACCAAATTAAAGAACCTGAAATGACCCTTCCTGAGAGCAAAGCATAAGACACTGCGGAGTCTCGTCCAAATACGCATGTGGGGAGTGTTATAAATATATATAAAAGCCATAAGAGGAGACTGCATCTAAACTTTAAGATCCTTCAAAGTCCAATAAAGGACAGAAGGAGTCAATGGCCTTTCTATAAACTTGAGCACTGCTAGTGAGACAATAAAATTACAAACTGAATTTTGATGGTTCTGTAAACGTACACTGTGCACTTCTGTGTTGGTTGAAAGTCAGAGGTCGTTCCACTAACTAAGCCAGAGGGACTCCTATGAGGATGGAGACTTGGCCACAAACAGGGGTAGAATTGAATCAAGTGAAGAGAGGTCCAGAAGACCAGCCTCAAGTTCCTCAGCCCACTTTCTCCTTAACTAGGTAATTGCAAAGGAGAGGTGTAAAGAGAGTTCAGTAGACTTTCTAGTATCCTTTCAATTGGGGTCCTTCAAGAACGCTGTGTCCAAGCAAGGGGTGATCACCTGTTTAGATAACCTAGAGAATGGAGTGCCCACTAGAAGAGATGAATAAAGTCATATGGAACGTATATGGAAAATGGATAGTGTGCCCTGAAAGATATATTGGTTTGAGAACACTTTTCAGGGAAAACCCACTTTGTTTGAACCACGGACAAGAGGTCCTTATCACAGGGAATGAGCCTTCCTTTGAATATGGAAGGGGAAGCCAGATCCAGGATAGTGGAATCTGGTAAATTCAGCGCAAGTGGCATAGTTTTTAATGAATACTGCAATCAATTCCTTGAAAAGGATCCAACTGAATCCTGTGGCCAATATGGCATTAGTCTGAACCCCTTTACTCCAAACCTCCTTTTTCTGGCAAAAAACACCCAAAATGGATGTTGTCAGCTAGGTTCCAGTGTGTAGATTGTGTGGCTGGCCTCTGGTGAAAAGACACCTTTGAGGTAGAAACGGAGTATAACAATTAAATGGCAACATCGCCACTGTACCCTTGACATTTATGTATTAGAGAATTATATGGGTCAGTCAATCAGCATCATTAACAGCTACTACTGAGAACATGAGGGGAACAATATGCCTAGAACAGCAAATAATATAGGCTGTAAAAAGGTAATAATGATTAGTCTAAATCACAATTTCCATGTAAGAATGTCAGAAATAGGCATTATACATGAATAGGTTTTCATTATCAAAATTATATATTTATGACAACAACAAAAAACATTACTTATGTGAAGTGTGATACTAGTAACATACCAAATTATGTCCCATTATTAAATGGCCTGTTTCTTCATTTGTAACTCACCATTTTCCACAAAGATGTACATAAGAATGGCTCTTATTTTATTATATTTATCCAGGTCTTTGTTGAGCAAAACTGGCAGCAGGACACGCATGTGCTCCTTCACCTTTTGCCCATCTGCATCTGTGCCTAATGCTAGATCCTGCAAAACACAGCATCAAGATTGTATATCAAATTTAACAGTCATCGCACAAAATTACCTGTTTTTCCTAATTCTCTTTATCCAATGCACATTTTAAACTGAAAAAATTACCAGCATGACCCAAAGTACACATGAACTGAGAAATAGGGGCACAAAACTTTTATTTTGAATGAACTTCAGTTCTTGAAATTCATGTCGCCAAAATAAAATTTTCTGTTTTCAGGCTGTAAGATGTCTCTTTATGCAGCGTAACTCTCAGATACACATGGAGCAGGTTTTGTTTAGTTACATAGCACAATCCAGTGACCCCCAAGGCATTGCATACGTGCCAGAATGAGTCTCAATAACCGATCACCTCCATTATATTAAAGTGGTAGCCAAGCAGGAATTAAATGAAAAGGGCGTGATCGATAAGCTATAATCCTGATGTTCATATGAACGGCTCAGTCGAAAAAAGTAGTCGCATCTATATGTTCTTTCATGCCCATGTCAGAATTTTAACACGTGTTCCATGGAGCACATCAGGGGAGAGATCGTTGTAAATACGGTGTATAAAAAAAAAAAAAAAAAAAAGTAAATTAACACTGCCAAGCCAAAATAAGTAAGATAACAATTTTATAAATGGACTTTTAGTGTGCATAAGTCAGTATAGTTTCTCAGGGAACTTGAGAATTAACTACTTTATCTATGATCTGTCAAAATGTCTAGCAACAAAATGGTAGGCTAGAAAGAAATAAAAGAAAACTAAACAATGTAGCAATTCATGTATAATGTTTCTGTACTAGCTCTAAGAATAAACAATCAGAAGCCCAGATAGAAACACAGGAGACCTGAATAAATAAAAGGCATCTTAATAACCAGTCACTAATGACTATTTGTTTTGGATATATGAAAGACCTATTAAGGACTACTTCAAGGTCCAGTTGGTTAAAGTAAAATAAAATTGTACAAAATAAATAACTCTGTTATGCCACTACCGTGCTCTTAGAATATTCCCACAAGGTATATTTTGTTTGTATTGTCCTAGTCACATTGCCAACTTGTTGTCAAAAGCATAGTTCTTTTTATGTGTTCCAGAATTCTGACTGAACATAAAATGAGCAACAAATGTAAAAACAACTAAAGCAAGAATGACTGTTATTTGTTCAGCGACAATTTCACGAACATGTATACTTACTTGCTCAACTTTACACAGCTTCTCAAGGTTTCCCTTGAACTTTTGCATGCAATCCTCAGCAAGATTAAGATGCAATGTTTGCTGGAAAACAGTTTAGCAACAAAGTGAAAAAAGTACACTACATTTCCTTGAAAAATTACTGTAACACCATCATGGTCTATTACAGAGCATTGACTGAAATGTTGAACTACCTTATACTATTTATTAAGTGATTAAAATAAATGCTTAAAACTGTAGATAGATACTAGGCAAAATCCTAATGATACGTGGCACAAGCCAGCCAGAAGCACAGTTGAAAATACTGCTGATACAACTGATTTACTTGGCAATATGGAACTACCTAGAAAAGAAGCTACAAATTGTTGTGACTGAAAATTGAAGAAAACCATCCTTATCCACAGTAAAATCTCAAGACATTTTATGATTTTTACAATCCAACCTACTATGCTGATTGGTACATGCACTGCACGGATTAAATTATAGCTGGGAAATACAATTAAAAATAACTTCTCACCTTGCTGATTTGCTTTCGAATATGAGGCATTTTTTTCATGAGATTAGACAACTTGCTTATGGTGAGCTGCAAGAAAAAATAAACATGAATTATCTTTAATTTTTTTCTAAAGTATAGTTTACAGAGCTTAAACTTTCTTTCAAGTCTCAGCAGACTGTGGCGGATGACCCTTCCTTGCACATGTTGTGGGCAATGTTTTATTTATAATATTGGTGCAGTGAGCCTTGTTGACAATCCTGGTGAAAATAGAAACCTTTATGATTGCATTGGGGGTGAATCAGGCAGCATTATGCTGTCATTGTGGTTCCTGTTCGCAGGAAATGGAACACAGCATTGCAGGAAAATTCCTGGCTGTCCAAAGAAGAGGAGACAGCAGCCCAAGTCGTCCCAGCAGCAGCTGTGCATTGGAGGGGCTCCTAATAGAACCTTCTAGATCCAAATGAATGTAGGAGATTCGTGCCTCCTGCCAAGACTTTGTTGGCCAGGGTGGAGAGGAGCTAAGCCACTCTCAATGTGGCCCACAACCCCTTGCCACTGAGTATAATGTCAAACAAATAGCATGGTACAAGCTAAATCCTCAGGCTAGATAAGGAAATCGTCCAGAACTGGTTAAAGGGACAGGAGGCTGGTGTACCCCAGCAATATATTGTGTAAAAACTGTATAAAATATGTGCCTTGAAGCCCAAAAAAGAGGATTTATGTACTTACGTTAAATCCGTTTCTCTGATTCCGTCTAGGGGACACTGCTTACCATGGGTTGTGGAGGGAGCTTGGGGAGTTGGCACCTAACTAGTTAACTTTTAGTGCTGCTGACAGACCCCTCACCTCTACAATCCCCCTGCCTCTTCCTCTTCCTGTCAGTTAATTAGAAAAGACCAAGGAGAAAAAAGGGCAGTCAAACAAGAGCACACAGAAGAAAAGCAGAAGGGAGGGATCGCAGTGTCCCCCAGACGGAATCAGAGAAACGGATTTAACGTAAGTACATAAATCCTCTTTTCTCTTTCATCCAGTCTGGGGGACACTGCTTACCATGGGGACATTCTAAAGCAGCCCCCTAAGGGTGAGACTACTCTGAAAATCCCGCTCGCAAAGCATTACGAGCGAAATTTGCATCCGCGGATGCAAATACATTAAACAGGTGAAATTTTGTAAAGGTGTAGACAGAGGATCAGGTCTCTCTGGCACCGGACGGTTAGCCTTATGTAAGCTTGCCTAATAGTAGCCGTAATCCATCTTGCAATGGACTGTTTTGAGGCTGGCCAGCCTCTTATTAGCATCATAAAGAACAAACAGAGAATCAGTACGTCTAATCTGAGAAGTTCTTTTGACATAAATGCGGAGAGCCCTAACCACATCTAACTTTTCCATAGACTGTTGATCCGAATGGGAAGTAGATGAGAAGCCCGGAACTACAATTTCTTGGTTCAGATGGAAAACTGAAACTACTTTAGGAACGAAAGAAGGGAGGGTTCTTAACACCGCTCTGTCCTCGTGGAAAACCAGATATGGTTCCCGACAAGACAGAGCTCCTAATTCTGAAAGCCTACGTGCAGATGCAATAGCCAAAAGAAAGAGGACCTTCCAGGTCAACCATTTCAAATCTGCCACAAGTAAAGGCTCAAAGGGAGGCCCTTTAAGCATATCCAGCACCAGATTGAGATCCCACGGTGCTGTAGGCGGAACATAGGGAGGCTGAATATGCAAGACTCCCTGGAGGAAAGTCCTAATATCTGGCAAATACGCTAATTTCAGGTGAAAAAAGACTGAAAGTGCCGATACCTGAACTTTTAGGGAACCTAAACGAAGCCCTGCTTCCGGGCCATCTGAAGAAAAGCCAATAAACTAGGGAGACGAAAAGAGGACGTGTGACATGTCCTATTTTCACACCATCTGATATAGGTTTTCCAAATCCGGTGATAGATGCGAGCTGAGACTGGCTTTCTGGCTCGCATCATAGTGTTCACCACACTGGAGGAAACAACCTCTAGCCCTCCAGAGGCTGGCTTCAACAGCCATGCCGTTCACTGATCTGAGGTAATTCTGGTAACGGAAAGGACCCTGCAGAAGGAGGTCGACTCGAGATGGAAGACGAAACCCCGGTCCTTCTGCCATAAAGAGTATGTCCGCGTACCAGACTCGGCGCGGCCATGAGGGAGCCATCAGAATTACTGGCAGACCTCCTTGTTTTACTCGTCTGAGCACACGAGGAAGCATGGGAATCGGAGGGAACAGGTATCCAAACCTGAAGTCCCATGACATCGTCATTACGTCCACTGCCAGCGCTAAGGGGTCCCCTTGCCCTTGCGCGAAATGCGTGAACCTTTTTGTTGTGTCTGGAGGCCATGAGATCTATATCCGGAAGACCCCACTCTGAGCCAGAGACTGGAACACTTCTGGATGGAGTGACCACTCTCCTGGCATCATCTGATTTCGACTTAAGTAGTCGGCCTTCCAATTTCTTAATCCTGGAATGAATACTGCCGATATTGCTGGAACATATAGTTCTGCCCAAATCAAGATTTGAGTTGCAATCTTCATTGCAGCTACACTCCTGGTTCCTCCCTGTCTGTTGACATATGCCACAGCCATGGCATTGTTGGACTGACGGGGTGGTCCTGAGTTGTTATGCTCTGAATTGAAGCAGCCTTCTCGACAGGCAGGAAAACCTTTTGCTGGCTGGTGTCCATGCGTTGACACGGAACCTTCTGGGATTTTTTTAAATTGATCAGCCATCCGTGGCCCTCGAGGACCACCAAGGTGATGGACAAGTGATGACGTAAGCAATCTACTGAGAAGGATTTGATGAGCAGATCGTCCAAATAAGGCACGACCTGAACTCCCTGAAGGTGAAGACATGCTGCCATAACTGACATGACCTTCGTGAAAACCATCGGCGCTGTTGAGAGGCCGAAGGGGAGGGCCCGAAACTGATAGTGGAAGGATCCCACCGAGAATCTTAGAAGAGACGGATGGTGAATCCATATGGGAATATGGAGGTATGCGTCATTTATGTCTATGGACGCCATAAACCGATCCTTCTCTAAGCCTCTTATCTCATTTCCTCTTGTCTACCTTCTGACTCCCTCTGTCCACCTCTCCCGCCCTTCTGCTTCAGACGATTCCTCTGTCCCCTCTACTTCTTCTACTCCTCCCCCGCCCCTCCCTCATCTCACTATGCCTCCCTGTTCACTTGCCATACCCATACTCTCACCTCGCCCTACTTCACGCTCCTGTCCCCGCACACCGCTAACCTTGCCAACCTTATCCCCATCTCCCCTCCCTCCCTTTCTCCTGTGCCCTCTGGAATGCTAGATCAGTCCGCAACAAACTCCCCTCTATCCATGACCTCCCCTGCCGCTCTCTCTTATGGCGGCCTCTCCTTTACCCACTCCGCCAGACCCCGAGTCCGCCCAGGCGGTGGAGTGGGCATTCTCCTATCCTCCACCTGTACTTTCAGACTCATTCCTCCTGAACCCTCCCTCTCCTTCTCCTCTTTTGAAGTCCACTCTGTCTCTTCTACCCCATCCATCTCCGCGTCTCTGTCATATACCGTCCCCCTGGCCCCTCCTCCCTTTTCCTTGACAACTTTGCTGCCTGCCTCCCACACCACCTCTCCTCTGACATCCCCTCCATTATCCTTGGCGACTTCAATATCCCTATTGACAACCCCACCGACCCTGCTTCTGTCAAACTCCTTGCCATTTCTTCCTCCCTTGGCCTCTCCCAATGGACCTCCTCTTCTACCCACTGCCTTGGTCACTCCCTTGACCTTGTCTTCTCCCACCGTTGCAGTCTGTCCGACTTCTCTATCTCCCCCTCGGACCACCATCTTCTCCTGATCTCTCTCCCTCCCTTCTCTCCAGGGTATCCGCATGCCTCTCTGCCATCTCCTCCTGGATGTCCTCTAGATTTGTTAAACTCAATCTTGCTAAAACTGAACTCATTGTCTTTCCTCCCTCTCGTACCTCCTTCCCCTCTGACCTCTCTATCACTGTTGACAACTCCTCTATCTCCCCTGTTCCCCAACTCCGCTGCCTAGGTGTCATCCTCGACTCCTCTCTCTCCTTTGCCCCTCACATTCACTCACTCGCCAAATCCTGCCGTTTCCAGCTTCGCAACATTGCCCACATTCGGCCCTTTCTCTCCCAGGATGCCACCAAATCTCTCGTCCACTCTCTGATTATCTCCCGCTTGGACTACTGCAACCTTCTCCTTATCGGCCTCCCCCTCTCTCATCTCACTCCTCTTAGATCTGTACTTAACGCCGCTGCTAGGCTTATTTTCCTCTCTCGCCGTTCCACCTCTGTCTCCCCACTCTACCAAGACCTTCACTGGCTCCCCTTCCCCTACAGAATCCTTTTCAAGCTCCTCACTCTCACTTACAAGGACCTCGCCAACTCCACTGCTCCCTACATCTCTAACCTTATCTCTATTCACACTCCCTCCCGCCCTCTGCGATCGTCGCCTCTCTTCCCCCCTGATTACCTCCTCTCACGCACGTATCCAAGACTTCTCCAGCGCCGCTCCCCTCCATTGGAACAAGCTCCCCCACTCCATCAGAACTTCCCCTAATCTGTCCTCTTTCAAACGAACATTAAAAACCCACCTTTTCCTAAAAGCCTTCTAGTCTCAATGCCTAAACTCCCACTAATCGGCTTCCTCTCTTTCTCATCCCTTCTTCCCCTTCCTCGACTCCGTCTCCTTCTCTCCCGTCTCATGTGTCTGTCTGTCTTCCCCTCCCTTTAGATTGTACGCTCCTTTGCGCAGGGCTCTCCTACCGCCTGTTTCCATCACTTTAAACTGCGCTCTCCAGCTACTCAGTTCACCTCCTCTCTAACCCTCTGCCCTGTCTCCTCTTGCTTCTCTCCGCTCCCCTCAGTGACTCTTTACCTGTCATCAGTGCCCACCCTCTTGGGCCATAGTTACCTGCCTGTACTCACTTTTCCCCTCCCTCTCTTTCTTGCTGTGACTGATCCCCCAGAGTTATAGTGCTTACTGTTACTTGTACTGTGCTGTTTCACCTTGTACAGTGCCATTGTTTGTCCTTGTACGGCGCTACGGATACTTTGTGGCG
Source organism: Mixophyes fleayi (assembly GCF_038048845.1). Taxonomy (NCBI): domain Eukaryota; kingdom Metazoa; phylum Chordata; class Amphibia; order Anura; family Limnodynastidae; genus Mixophyes; species Mixophyes fleayi. The sequence continues at coordinate 57,966,452 of NC_134409.1, forward strand.
CCCTATAAATAAAAATTAATAATAATAATAATAATCCGTTTATCACCGACCTCAGGGATTCCATACGAAATTTGTCCACCTTTAAGTGTACATTGAGGCCCTTTAAATTTAGGATGGGGCGAAAGGAGCCGTCCGGCTTCTTGACCAGAAACAGGTTTGAATAAAACCCCTGCCCTTTCTGGTAATCTGGAACCCTGCAGATAACTTTTTGAAAAAGAAGAGAGGCGACCCAATCCTGTATAGCCTGCCTTCTTAATGGATCTCGGGGTAGCGGAGTTTGGAAGAAACGATGTGGAGCGGGGCCCAACAGGTCTATCCTGTACCCCTCTGATATAATACCCCGAATCCAATAATCTTGGGAGGATGCTGCCCACTGTTCCTGAAACAAAGACAGACGTCCCCCCCACTGGCGCCCCCTGCAGAACAGAGTGGTCGTCATGACGCAGGCTCCTCCTGGGACATGGAGGCCTAGCGCCTAGCTGCAAACAAGGATCTCCCCCTGGCAAAGGAGCCTCGAGAATTGGGCTGTGTCTCCAAATGACTGTCCTTTAGGAAAGGAGGTCCCCCGAAAAGGCTGACGAAAAAGAGCTGACCCGAGGGTTCCGGCTCCTGCTAGGGATACTGGCAAGGAAGTGCTTTTGCCCCCGGTTGCCCGAGAGATCAGGGTATCCAATTCCGGGCCGAACAAACCTGCTGCTGAAAAAGGAATGGTTTCCACTGACTTTTTTGATTCCGCATCTCCTTCCTATGATTTCAGCCATAACTTCTTCTTGCTGAGATAGATGCAGCCTGAACAGAAGAGGATACAGCCGCTGTATACTGGGCCGCCTTATACAGGTACCCCGATGCCTCCTTCAAATGCAAAGCCAGGGGAAGTAAATCAGAGTCCTGTAATGCCTCTGCCAGCTGGTCTGCCCATGCTTCCATGGCTCTAGCAACCCAAGCTGACGCAAATGTGGGCCTAGAGGAAGAACCCGCAGTCGCAAATATAGATTTTAGCTGGGATTCCACTCTGCGGTGATTGACATCCTGTAGGGATGCAGAACCTGGGGCTGGGAGTAAAGCGTGCTTGGCCAATCGGGCTATAGGAATATCCACTTTTGGAATGCACTCCCAGCGAACCACATCCTCTTCCTGCAATGGATACAGGGAAGAGAACCTTTGGGAACAAAGAATCTTTTCTCCAGCTGTTTCCAGGCTCCTTCTGCGATATCTCCAAGTTCTACAGAAGGGGAAAAACGGCTAGCCCTTCTTTTGGCTTTCTTAAAAAGATTTCGGTCTCTGGGAGTCGGATCTTCCGGTTCTGGGAGATCCAACGCTTGTCTTACTGTTAAAACCAAATCGTTAATAAATTGGCTTTTAGAGCTTTCTTCCTGTCCCACTGGTAGAACCTGGTCAGGATCAGAATTAATATCCCCCTCTTCCTCTGAAAACTCCTCAGAGTCTGAAAGGACCATAAGGGTATTATCAGATCTAGGCCGCTTCCTTCTAGCAGGCGGATTATTTGGGGATTCGAGTAACTGGTTCAGTTTATCCAAACCCTTTATAAAAGCTGCGGACCATGGCGGCTCTGTGGAAACAGGGGCTTGTTCCGTCTGTAATGAGGAAGGTCCTGGTATAGACGTTCCACTGGAACCAGAGGAAGCAGGGAGGCCCAATGGTGTATTTGGATTATTAGACACCGAAGTTGCCCCACTAGACCATAATTGATTGGATTGAGAAACAATCTGTGCTAAGGAGGAAACCGACTGTGTCAGGGAGGCCACCCAGGCCGGTTCCTCCGATGGAGGGGCTGAGACCTGTTGGGTTTGCACAGGGGGGACCCCTGCTTCACAAACATAGCGCCAACGGGTCCTTCTGCCCACAAGTTAATTTTACATGACATTTAGAACACGTAAAAAAAATATTGATTTAGGGCCTTTTCCCTGATCTGGCATTTCTGAATAAAGGAAGGCACACCAAACACACAGACTTAATTTTTTTTTTTTTTTAGCCGAGTAGAGAGAGAGAGATATAATATGTATAGTGGAAAGTGTAAACTACAAGAATCAACTAATCTAGATAAAAAGTTTTACTTGTAATATTTTAAACACAAAATAATATTTAAGCAGGTAGGAGAACTATAATATAACTCCTACTAGCCCTCTTGTACACAGCAATACAGCATATGTGTTTAAATAAATCAGATACTTAGCCATAGGCCAAACGAGAAGTCCAACAGCAGTATCCTGGTGCCTGCTCCCTCAGATCTGTTCTCTGTTCCCGGGCTTCTCTTTGGCGCCAGAAGACTGGGGCAGACCATCTCTCTCTCTCAGGAAGGAGGGGGAGCTCTATGTGTTAACTCCCCCCCTTCAGTAGTGCTGCTTCTGCAGCGATTAAAAAATAAAAATTAATTTTCTGTAGCAGAGTAATGGAGACCTCCAGAGGAGGTCTCCGCAGCGGATAATACCTGATGCCCCCTCCTATGCATGAGGGGGGATCGAGGTATAGCCCCCTTCTTCCTAGGATCTCCTTCCCGAAATAAAAAATGGCCGCTGTCAACTGACATATCCGATAACCGGCACTCTATGCCTGCAATGGCAGCGCCGGTTATCGGGGAGGCTCAGGAGTGACAGCTTGTCACTCTCAATTTTAGACACCCTTTCCTCCATCTCCTTTCCTGTCCGTCAGTGAGAACCGCTGGCTCTCATCTGAAAGGGGAGCGTCTGCGCTGCTGTGCTGTGAGTGTGTCCTCTATATTAGAACACACTCCAGCCTGCTACTGGGAAAAAATGAAGTAAAAATTAAAAGAATAAAATAAAAGTAATAAAATTACACTAAGCACTAAAAACACTGCCCAACTCCATGGGCACCTGAAAAAAACTGACAGGAAGAGGAAAAGGCAGGGGGATTGTAGAGGGGAGGGGTCTGTCGGCAGCACTAAAAGTTAACTAGTTAGGTGCCAACTCCCTAAGCTCCCTCCACAACCCATGGTAAGCAGTGTCCCCCAGACTGGATGAAAGAGAAAGTATATAACACTAATTGTGTTAGTGTGCATAACATCTATTTACATCACTATTACCCTGTCCCTGTGAGATAACTATACTTGCTGTATTAACGTGACCTACAGATAAAAGCCAGCACTGTAATATATTCCCCTGCTGTCCTGCACTAAGCTCAGCATCTGGAGACAATTTACCTGCTACTCGGCAGTCCCGATACAAAATAAGTTTTCATGAGGATCTGAAAAGAGTAAGAAGCAAAAGAGGCGCTGTAGCAGTTGCACAAACCACGCAGACGCAAGCAGATCCAGGTGCCACTGAAGGACCCGATTGTTGCCATGACTATTCTCCTACGACTGAGGGTAATGTCCAAAGAACAAGTGGAGTTCCAGCAGGCTAGCATTTGTAGCATCTTAACAAAATTTAGTTTTAGCAAACAGGTTGTTTGTAACCCCAACTGTACCTGGGGTCTAATCCCTCACTGTTTAAGTCAACGGTGTCTTCGCTTGCATCGCTCCAGCCCGCTGCTCTTGATCATATCAGAACAGAGGTAGCAGTCTTCCGGGTCACGTGACTTCCAGCACATGTGGCCCTTCAGTTATTTCCCGTTACCCTTCACTGGTTTTAGGGGACCAGAACTACTGCCCAAATAGTTGTAGCAAGTTTCTAACTGGCATCTGCTAGCTACAAATCTGTGCCATCAGGGAAGGTGGTCTCTCTGTATAGAGCAAGATATCCTCTGTTTGCCACCAAAAGTACATAGGCGTGCATATAATTAAAGAAAGGCACTTGTCCAGAACAAAAGATCGCCAGCAAGGACCAGGTTAAAACTGCAGGCTTGAATATATTGGGGTAATGGTGGTCTTTGGGATTGTATAATATGCCTATATGTGATGTGCGAGGAAGTGTGTATGCAGGTGACACCAGACGTCTCTAGCAATGCCACTGTAGAGAAACATCGATTACAAAAAAACACATCCAAATTCAGCTCTCACTCACAAGATCTGCATATACTGAATATTGCCAAGAACCACATTTAAGTCTTTTGCAAACTCTCTAAATTATACATTACCTTTCCTTCAGTTTCATTTTTGCTGGAAGAGATTTCTTTGACCAGTTTTGGTATTTCTCTGTGAAATAACAAATATAAAATTGCAAGTCATAATGTATAGAAACAAAATTGTTATGTCGGCAAATCATATGGCATGCTACCAGTGAGTGGGGGACATTGTGAAGATCATTGTTCTGTAGCTGGGTTTCTCATTTTCAGTTGTTGCATACCACCAACAGCCACAATTTCACGATTTCCCTTTGTGAGGACAAGTTGGATAATCCAATGTCATACAAAACCAAATCACCACTGTGTGAATAGGACTGAGCTTTCTGATGAAAAAGTCCAGTCTATTAGCAATTACAAGACTAAAACCTGAATATCAGCACTCTTAATGGAAATCAACTCAATATATTGAAAGGAATAAAATGTTAACTTTATTAGACTTGATTATGGTACATACTAACAAAATGGACAGCGTTTGCCATTTTCTTGTTTGCCTCAATAAAGATGCTCTATCAGTATGTAAGGCACAAAATGCAGATTTCTTATAGGAAATTGTGGACAGGTTGGGTCAGCCAAATGTCAAACATGATGGCATCTTGTTTGAACAACAAGCTGGAGCGCTACTGGTCAAGGTACCCAAAAGTTTTATTGGTAGACACCATGTAAAAGAAAAAGACCTTGGGAAACTAACAGGACCTTCACGAGTCCCTGTAAAGAGAGAAGTTTTTGACCCTCTGATGACCGGTGTCAGACACCAATCCAAACACCATCCGCTGAGAAGGAGTCAGATTGAACTTCTTGTGATTGATAATTCAACTGTGAGATTCTAAAATCTAGGCCGCCGTTAGAACAGCAAGTCTGGGGTGTCCGTCTTGACCAGCAGATCATCCAGTTAGTATATGACCATCAACCCCCTGGATCTCAGGAGGGCAGATACCACTGCCATAATTTTGAACACCTTCGTCTGTGTCGACAAGCTGAAGGGTAGAGCCCGAAACTGAAAATGGTGGGACCTTATAGAAAATCTGATGAGACAATGATGTCCCCTCCCAGATTGGAACATGAAGAACATGAATATTTCCTTGGTGTTCATGGAACCATAAACTTGCCCTGCTCCATGCTGTTGATGATATACCTCAAAAAGTCCCATTTTGAACTTTTTCAACAGAAGCTGGATGTTTAGGGACATCAGGTTTAGAATGAGTGGAACAGACCCATTTGGTTTCTGAACCAGGAAGAGATTTGCTCTGCAAGGACTTGGACAACTACGACTGAAAGGCTTCCTATAGAGCAAACCATTTTCTTTTGTCTATAGGAAGGCCGTGGTGAGAAACAGTCTGGGTGGGACTCCAAGAGATCCAGGTTTCATGCAGAAAAACGATACCTCTCAAAAGCTATCCGTGGTGGAATCGAACCACTGGTCCCAGAAGAGAAGCGGATGGGCTTCCACCATGGGAGATCCTGGGTGGATAGCCTGCTTGTCATGCTTACTGTTACTGTCTCAAGGCTTGGGAGCTGGACAAGCCTGTTTTCCCCTCTGCTAACCTCCATGAGGGGCGGAGATTTGCCTCTAGAGATCAGACTCCTCGCTTTATTTGAGGGACAAATGGAGCAAAACCAAGTGTCCGTTGGTCTGGGGACATGAACGGCTTGAAAAGAACTCTTTACCACTATGGCCAGGGAAACAATATTGTCCAGTTCAGAATAAAACAAAACCTCCCCAAAGAAGGGAAGTTACTGCAGAGTCCTTTGGACTCTACGTCTGCCACCCAGACTCTAAGACAGAGAGTATGGCTGAAAACAGAACACCAATGAGCCCTGCATCGATGGTATCGTCTGCCAGATATACAGAGGCCTCACACATATGCTACACCAGAGTTCGCATATGCTACATCAGACTTAGCAAATCCAATCTGGAGCTGCCAGATTGCAAATCCTCCAATTACTTTGACCACCTCTTAACTGCCTTATTGCCCCAAGCCAAAGCTAACATGGACCTAAGGGAGGCCCCTGCCATTGTGTAAAAAAGCTTAAGGCTTTCCCTATCCATTCTATCCCTTAAGGTAACAGTGCTCAGAATCATAGTGTGGTGGTCTTAGACAGGGGAGATATGGAAGCATCTTCCTGAGGAAGAGATTCCTATTTCACAATATCCTGGCTAGGAAGAGGATAAAGGTACTGCAGCGTGCAGAAGACCTGAAATCTACGATCAGGATTGGTCCACAATTCATATAAATGGTCCTGCAACTAAAGGGAACCAAACAGTCCGTTACTTCTTTCTCTTAAACAGCGAATTGTCAGAAATCACAAATATCCAGCTGTGCTGAATATTTACTGTCTGCTGGACTGCGAACACTAAATCTTCTATGTGGTGGATTCCATAATTATTTCCCAGTGAGTGGAAACCTGAACCACACCCTGTACCAACCTCGCCAGGCATTGAGCTGAAACCCGCTTGTCAGGTGCTGAAGGGGAAGAGACTAAAAAGAACCCTGGTCATATGCCTCCGGACTAGAAGAGCTTCTTCCTGTGGCTTGTGTGGGAGGGATGAAGGAGTGGTATGAGCTCTGCAATAGCCTGTGCCAAAGACTTGCCCATGTTGTCTCTGCCAAATCACTGGGGCCCCCCCACAAGCAAGCATGTCCGCTGGTCCTCTGCTTCTCATAGAGAATCTGCTCCAGGGCTGGGTACAGGGTAATTTGGATAGGCAACACAATCTGCAGCACCCTAGACTTGCTCTGTCCATTTATAGGTAGCATTTGCTGCTCAGACAGAAGCAAATGATGAACAAAATACTGGTCATGTCATGGAAGATAACCTTTGAACAAACATTCTGTACACTTATGCAAGTGGTCCTTAAAGGAACACTGCAACAAGAAGTAGGACAGTGGCCCTTATAGACAGATGCATGACTGGGGATCCATAACCGATAGTGGCTTCCATAGTTCTTGGTCACCCAGGGAAGTAGGGAGTAAAGGGCTACAAACTGTAGTGAGGTAAGGAAGTGTTTTTGTTTGCATCAGCAAATTACTCTGGCTACAAATTCTGGGAAAGGGAATATTGCCAGCTGGCTGGGCATTCCAAACTTTTCCTCTGGTTTCGCCTTCCGCTTCCATGAGAATCCACCACCAACTCATCTGAAACACTGCCTAAAAGCCTGAACAGTGGGTGGGCACTTGCGCGCTGGGTGCATGTGGACTGAATACTCTCCACCCTCTTGGAAAGGTAAGCGATGGCTAACACTAATAAACAAATGATGTATTTAAAATAAAAAAAACTGCTCATCTAAATGGAAGAAAATTAGTTACTGAACTAGTATTTAACACGTAAGGAAAAAGATATCCAAAACGTCAATTGTGCTGCTTGACAACTTTCAGAAGACAGCACTTGCATAGGAAGAAATACACTGCCAGATTCTTAAAATAGTAGTGAACACTGTACATACTCTAAGACATCAGCGATGTGTCTGTGACGTATTTTCACCCACAATTCATCAGATTCATCTAAGTGACCCTCTTTTTCTTTTCCTGAAGTGCTGTCGGTCCGATATCTATTAAAAATCAGAACACAATTTTTTATATAATTAAATCTGTGAACAATTCAATATGTACTATTTAACAATATAATGAAGGATATTTCACACAGCGAGGAATTCCAAAACTCAGGTAGAGAATAAATTAAATAAGTGTGCATAACAAACAGAAATGTATAATAAAATGATGTATGATTTGACTTCACTGTTATAAAAAGAATTAAAAACCCCTGTATACAGAGCATATCACACAATAAAAGACATTGTTTTGCCTCAGATCATCCCAAAGCTTCCCCCTCCAAGTCTTAATCATGTCTGTTAATTTTCCCACAAAACGGAATAGAGCGTAATGCATTCTGAGGCAAGAAAAAAATGGGATTTTTATACTTACGTAAAATCTGTTTCTCTTAATCCATTGGGGGACACCAGGACCTTGGAGTATAGGAGTAGGGACAGGCAAACACTGGCACTTTAACTTTAGTTAAAACAAATGCTCTGGCTCCTCCCCCTCTATACCCCACCTCCTGCTAGAGGCCAGTCTATGTTTAACCAAGCACGCAGAAAGGGAGATAGAGAGAAACCAAAGAAAAGAGAATAACGACACATCATTCTCTTAACAACCAGACAATATGTCAAACAGAAGGAGAAACCAGAGCGTTAAGGGTGGGCGCCCGGTGTCCCCCAATGGATTAAGAGAAACGGATTTTACGTAAGTATAAAAATCCCATTTTCTCTCACATCCCTTGGGGGACACCGGGACCTTGAGGACATCCCAAAGCTGTCTCACGGGAGGGAACGCTCAGAAGAAACGGCACGAAGCATCTTTCTCCCAAAACTTGCATCCCTAGAGGCAAACACATTAAATCTGTAAAACTTTGTGAAAGTATGTACAGAAGACCACGTGGCCACTTTACACAACTGTTCACTGGAGGCACCATGGCAGGCCGCCCAGGAAGCACTTACAGATCTTGTAGAATATGTCCGCAGATTATCTGCGACAGGCTCCCCAGCCCCACTGTAAACCTGGCGAATAACAGCCGTAATCTACCTAGCAATGGTCACTTTAGAAGCTGGCCAGCCTCTTTTGTGAGCATCATAAAGAATCAAAAGATCCTCAGTTTTGCGTAACTTCTGAGATCTTTTAACATAAATTCGCAAGGCACAAACAACATCAAGATAACGAATAGACTCATCGTTATCGGAAGATGAGGAATCAGATAGAGCCGTAATAACAATGTCCTGATTCAAATGAAACTTAGATACAACTTTTGGAAGAAAAGAGGGCTTGGTTTGAAGAACTGCCCTATCCTCATGAAAAGCTAGCAGAGGAGGCTTGCAAGACAAAGCAGCAAGCTCTGAAACTCTGCGTGCCGTAGAAATGGCCAAAAGAAAACCAGTTTTAAAAGTTAGAAATATAAAATCCACCGTATTCAAGGGTTCAAACGGTGGATGCTGTAAAGCCCTCAACACCAAATTCAAATCCCATGGCGGAACCGGAGGAATATATGGAGGTTGAACATGGAGAACACCTTGAATGAAAGTTTGCACATCAGGTATGACAGCAAGTTTTCTTTGAAAGAAAATCGAAAGAGCTGTCACCTGACCCTTAAGAGAACTAAGACGCAAACCTGCATGCAAGCCATCCTGCAAGAACCTCAGTAACCTGGCCAGACGAAAAGAAGACGTAGGATATCCCTTCTTTTCGCACCAACCAATATATGTCCTCCAGACACGGTGATATATTTTGGCCGAAGCTGGTTTTCGAGCACAGAGCATGGTTTGCACCACCCGATCCGAAAAACCCTTAGCTCTTAGGATCCTGGCTTCAACAGCCACGCCGTTAAAGCCAGACATTGCAAACTTTGATGACAAAGGGGACCCTGGGATAGCAGGTCTGGGCGTATTGGCAACCACCACGACCGACCTCCTGCCATGAAGAGTACGTCGGTGTACCAGGCCCTGCGCGGCCAATCCGGCGCCACTAGAACACCATCTCTCCACCTTTTTCAGTACTTGTGGAAGCATGGCTATCGGAGGAAAAAGGTACACTAAGCGGTAGCTCCAAGGGACGGACATAGCGTCTACCGCAACTGCCCCGGGATCTCTTGCACGGGAACAGTAGCGGGGAACCTTGTGATTCAACCGAGATGCCATCATGTCGACAACATCTGGATGACCCCATTTCACCACTAACTGTTGAAACACCTCCGGATGGAGAGACCATCCTGGATGCAGAGTCTGCTTGTTTAGGAAGTCTGCTTCCCAATTTTCTATTCCGGGAATGAAGATGGTCACGAGTGCCGAAACGTGAGCTTCGGCCCACAGAAATATCCTGTGAGTCTTCCTCATGGCCAAGGGACTCCTGGTGCCGCCCTGATGGTTGAGATATGCCACTGCTGTGACATTGTCTGATTGAATCTTTACTGGCTTTTCCTGCAAGTGTTGCGCACTTCTTAGAGCATGAAACACTGTGCGCAGTTCTAAGACATTTATTGGAAGTTTGGATTCCTTCTGAGTCCAAAGCCCCTGAAACCGAGCCTGAAGACAGACAGCCCCCCAACCCCGAAGACTGGCATCTGTTATCATAATCCAATTCCAAATTGAGAACAAGCTTCCCCTGGTAAGATTCTGCCTGTGTAGCCACCAGATCAGTGACTGCCGCGTCTGCGGAGATAGGCGAAAAACCTGACTCGCCAGATTTCGAAGGGATTTGTTCCATTGCGACAGGAGTTCCAATTAAAACGGTCGTGCATGGAACGGAGCAAACTGGATCGCTTCGAATGACAATACCATCTTGCCCAGGAGTCTCATTGCAAAATGAATGGAAGGTCTCCTTGCCACCAACAGGGATTTCACCATCCTCTGCAAGGCTAGGATCTTGTCCTGAGGAAAGAACACCCGCCTCAGATGGGTATCGAATAAAAGACCCAAAAACACCATCTGCTGGGATGGGATCAACTTGGACTTTTTGAAGTTGATAATCCAACCATGCGACTCCAGGGTCTGCATTACTACCCGAATATGCAACATAAGCTTCTCTGAAGAATCTGCCTTTAAAAGTAGATCATCCAGGTAAGGGATGATTGCGATTCCCTTGGCCCTTAGCAGAGCAGCCATAACTGCCATGATCTTGGTGAAGATACGTGGAGCTGTGGCGAGACCAAACGGGAGAGCCTGAAATTGGAAGTGCACTGACCGAACTGCAAACCTTAACAGGGACTGATGACCACCCCCAAATAGGCACATAGAGATATGCATCCTTGATGTCTAGAGCCACCATAAATTCCCCCTGTTCCATGCCAAGAATGACCGAGCGTAAAGACTCCATCTTGAAGCTGGGCACTCTGACCTGTGTATTCAAATCCTTTAGATTTAGAATCAGTCTGAAAGAGCAGTCTGGCTTTGTCACAAGAAAAAGATTGGAATAAAAACCCCAAACCTTTTTGAGAATGAGGAACCGGAATAATCACTCCGAACGAAAGAAGGGATTGAATCGCTTCTGTTAAAGCCAGTCGTTTCCTCGGACAAGACGGAAGCCCTGTGGCGAAGAACCGTCTGGGAGGAAGACCGAGCAGATCGATCTTGTAACCCTGGTTCACCACTCCCCGAATCCAGACATCGTTAGTGGACTGACACCACCGATCCCTGAACCGCAGAAGACGGGCTCCTACCACCAACGTCAGCTGAGGAGACTGTTTGTCTGCAGGCTTTGCAGCTGGACGTCGCCCAGACCAGGCCTGACGTCCCCGCTGCAAACCACCTCTAGGGGCGGATGACTGACCTTTATAAGATTGGCCTGAGGAATACGGTCCTCGAAATCTTCCTGCGGAACAAAAGGCCCGATATCTGGACATCCTCTGCTTGGGAGCACTGACCGGGAGGAAAGTGCTCTTACCTCCTGTTGCCTGACTAATAAAGGAGTCAAGCTGAGATTCAAACAGAACAACTCCAGAAAAAGGAATGGACTTAAGAGCCTATTTGGACTCTACATCAGCCTCCCAGGACTTTAGCCAAAGAGTCCGACGCGCTGCAACCGCCGAGGCAGAAATGCGCGCTCCAATCAGCCCCTCCTAAATAATCTGTCGCTCTCTGAACTGCTTCCTTTAGTGGAGCAGATTCAGAGGACGGCCTGCCTGCCAACAAACCTTCAAACAATTGTTCCGACCAGCGTTTAACAGCTTTGTTAATCCACACTGATGCCAACTCAGGCCTCAAAGAAGCACCCGCGGCCACAAAAATGGACACAACGGACTCGACATTCCGGTCTTTACCATCCTTAAGAGTGGCCTGGTTAGGAAGAGGAATAGTAGTTATCTTTGCCAACCTTGCCACAGCCGCATCCACTTGAGGAAGTGTCTCCCATTTAGCGAGAACTTCAGGGGGAAAAGTCGCTTAGACACCTGGAACTTCCTGACTGGGGAAGTCCAAGGTTCCGACAGCAAATCTTCCAAATGGGAAGAGGCCGGGAAAACAAACGCCTTTTTCTTGCGCTTTACAAAAAGAGAGGATCCAGAAACCTCAGGAACTTGTTTCTCAGGAATCTCAAGTACCTGACGCACAGCCTGAATTAACTCCCCCACACTGTGATGATCAGTCTGAACCTCCTCCACCAGAGAAACAGCATCTATGTGAGAACTCAGCGGTAACTCACCTTCGTCCTGGGAACCACAATCAGAATCATGTCCCAGAAGAGGTGCCGACACCCTCTTCCGCTTACCTGAGGAAGACGGTGCGGCCGATTGCATCATCCTCTCTAAAGAGGTAGAAACCGCCACCAAACCCTGTACCGAGGATGCAAGACCCTGTACCCAGGCTGGTTCTACAGACTGCTCTGGAGCAGAAACAGGCAAAACCTGAGCTGAGGAAGCTGAATCAGAGGATTGAGCAGGTTGAGACTGTACCTTCTGAGCAAGCAGTTCCACCGTATTAAATAGAGACCGAGCCCAGGCAGGTTCCTCCGTGTTTGAACAGACGGCAGCTGTTTCAACAGGAGTAGTCTCCGCGGGCCGACAGGATATGAACAGAGCCTGCGCACCTGGCTGCCCAGATGGTAACTTAACATAGTAGCACCAGCCCTACCACGCATAGATTTTTCCCTCTCTGACATGTTAACAGAAGGGACAAAAACAGTACAGAGAAATACACACAGTACAGATAACAAGCAGCACACAAACTACAAGAGAAAATGAGCCTGCGATACAGCCAAAAGCTCCCCAATTAATAAAACAAATACAAATGCTTCACGAACCACCCCCAACCCTTTACCTTACAGTATACAGGATAGAAAAGGGGAGAAACAAGAGCTTTAAAAAATGGCTGTCTATTCTGGTGTCTGCTCACGAGGAGTGAGACTACCACGGGGGGAAGTGCACAAGAGAAAAACACTCCCCCCAGGGCCCAGCTCTGGACTGGCTATTCTCAAGCTGACAATCACCTCAACCAATCCAGAGCCTAGCAGGGCTCACTGAGACAGTGACCCTTGCCTGACCCTGTTCCCTGAGCTAAAAATAGAACCTTATCTTTACACAAACAAAATGACTGCTTTTAGTAAAAAAACAGCCAGCTCAGGGAACCACTGCGATTTCTACGCTTCCCCTCTTTTAGCACTATGCTGAGAAAGAGTTTCACTTACCTGCTGCCAACCCTCCAGACGCGGTGTGTGCAGAAAGCATGCTATCTGTACATGAAGGAGGAACACAGCCTGCGGCGACTGTGCCCGGCTCCAAGGGTAAAATATTCGGTAGAGGGAGCAGGCAGAAAGAAGGACCTACACGGCACCTCCGCTCTACCCCCCCGCAGACAGCGCACAGCCGTCTGTGCTGTGCGCTCCACAGACATCCCCCATCGCTGCCTCACACTCTCCCCGCCTTCCGCAGCCGCGGGAGAGCTGAATGAAAACACCAGCAGCGGGGAGTTCTGACTGACAGCCAACTACGCGGCTCAGCGAGCTGCCGGCTGTCAGACCCCGGAGACAGTAGTCTCCGATACACAAAAAAAGCAAATTAAACAGAAATAAAGCAAAAACGGCTGCTAAGCAGCCCCGTGCACAGCCCGCTCGCCGGGCACTTAAACTAGACTAGCCTCTAGCAGGAGTTGGGGTATAGAGGGGGAGGGGCCAGAGCTTTTATTTTAACTAAAGTTAAAGTGCCAGTGTTCGCCTGTCCCTACTCTATACCCCAAGGTCCCGGTGTCCCCCAAGGGATGTGAGAGAAACTGGAATATGACAGAGCGATCCAAGGATCGACACAACCTGTATGTTTGCTCACAGTCTGTACAGAAAAAGAACAAATCTATGTACACAATAAGCATTTCCCTGTACTAAGCACAATTAAACCAAGGGTCATTTTGAGGTTTCTGCCTATAAATACGATTTCAGCATTCTGCCAGGTCAATGTACAACAAGGTATCTGTGTATATATTCTCTTTCTTGGATAAAGTCACAATTGAAAAAGACAGAGACTGGCTAGATTACAATAGGTTAGCCAGAAAATATTTCAAATATAGACATGTAAGCAATACAGTTCAATTCAAATGAATATGCTTGTGTATCCAAGTGCTTAGAGATAAGGGTGTGGTCAGTGTTGATTGAAATTTAACTACTTGTCATCAAACACTCCACCAATAAACTGCTAAGAGCAGTTAGAAACCCTGAAGTTCAAGTAAAAACTGAAGCAAGAAAAAGGGATTATACCCTTGATAAAAGCATAGACATAACCTTTCCATGTGTCCTTGCTTTCACAGCACATTTGAAACAATGTTTGTAAAATGCTAAAGAACACTTTAAATTTTCCTGCAGCATTCAGGATACACAAACGCAAGCCAGCATGACAAGGGCTTAGCAAATTTCTGAACTCTGGAGTCAAAGTTGACATTTTAAGAGTGTGTGTACAGGACCATTCAGCTTACATTTTTTTTTAATGTATTCTATTTGACATAATGCCCATGTATGAGACCTAATATGTTGGTTCTTTATATAAAATAAAAGAAATGGTTAGATGCTTACCTTCATTTTTTCATAGATTATATATTCAACGGTTAAAAGGTTTCTGCTGTCAAAGTGGGTAAAGGTTTTTTTTGTTTATTTTAATTAATTTTCAATTACTATGGGTATTGTTAGCATTGACTTTATATATTCCACCACCTTACCCCAGAAATTGTACTGTGGTGGCAATTCCACATCAATTGTGTGAATGTACCTTCAAGAGAGTTTTTACATTTAAGGAACTTGGACGAGTTTGTAATTCCTCTACCATCTAATTGGGTAGGTTACACGTATGCTTAATGCAGTATTATCATTTGAATATATTGGTTTTCTTGCATGAAAATAGACACGAGGAATCAAAAGTGCCTCCTCCCATGCTTCTTACAAGATTTCTCAGTCACCATCAATTCATTGTAAATATTTTTATTATTAGAGATAGGCTGGTTAATTTGTAGGGTGCCAAATAATTTAGAGACCAGTTTACCACCGAAGCAAATTCAAATATCCCAGGTCTCATTGTGTTCCAGCAACATGATGCAGCTGCAAACATCTATAGAACCATGAGTTGTGAACAGCATTTTAATTTGCTGTTGGAAAGTTAACAGTATATTACTCTCATATATGTATCCCACTCCTTAATTTTCTCAAAATTGAATCCACCCCTTTATTTCATTCCAACATATGTTTATTTTCCCACAGTTGCATTTTAGGTGATCAGTATCACATTTCAGTCTTTTAAGACGTACTGTATACATTTTTTAATTATGCATATGATTTTGGGTTTGAAGGCTGCGTGGGAATGTAGAACTGCACATTATATCATACAGGATCCAATACAACATGCTTTATCTAAAACTATCTGAAGTACCCTGCATTTCTCGGGTTTAAATCTTCAAGTAATTTAGTTATCAATGTGTTGGCTGCTCAGAACAGACTCCTCGGGTCAAACGTCTGCCCAACGTACACCAATGGGAGGTCCGACTGGGACCCTAACTCCACTCAAACCTGGCCAGGATCCAACTGGACCACCTTGCGTTGGTTTCATCCCAATCGGTGCAGGGGTGTTCGAATGCATAACCCGACAGTTAAACAAACCAATTAGAATTAGATTGCGCAAAGAAGGGGCCTGATCTAAATCACAAAATGTGCCAGGAAAGGCCATTTAAACATTTATAACTTGGAGCAAAGAAGATAGAGTGATGCCTATGATATAAGCTTTCAAATATAACAAGGGTTTTAAAAAGGTACAAGAGGAAAGTAAGAGAAGTATTAGAACAGGAGGCTAAGCACTAAAACTGAAGGGTAATAGGTTTAGAGGAAGTCTGAGGAAACATTATCTCACAGAAAAAGCAGTGAATAGGTGGAATAGCCTATTGGTAGAGGTTAACAGAACAGGTGAATTTAAATATGTGTGGGGCACACCTAAGGCTATCAAAAATCTGAAAAAAAAACAAGGATCCTGTATAGTTTAGTGTTATGAGGACTAACAAAGGTGCAGACTACATAGGCCAAATTGTTTTTTATTTGCCATCAGTTCTCTATAACCTGGATAAATGGAGAAATGATGAAAAAAGGATAAAGAGAGTACTTGCTTGTATGTGTCATTCTCAATAGGCAAAAGATCATAAACCATGGCTTGGAAAGTCAGCTCATGTAACACCGTAGACACTGGATCAAATCCTCTGTCAAGTATAAGTAGCTGAGACTGCGTTTTCTCCTGCATGAGAAAAATAAATGAAAAAGGTTGAGAATACACAAGAGTCTCATGAAGCCATCTGTCAGAAAGTAAGTCCGTTACTTGTCACATCAACATGCTCTAGAGATAGTTTTCTAAAGCACAGAGTCCTTCAAAGCATACATTACATTATACAGGCAGGTTAGATTATGAACTGACACAAGTATGATATTGCTTGAAAAATCAGTAAAGCCATTTCAGTTATAGCTGGTGAACTGCAAGGTGCAGTCTTCTATGGTATGTGTTTCTTTTCAATGTTCTCCACACATGGTGTGATCTCTGTGCTCTGAGTGACAAAGTCAGAATCCAATTTGCCTGACATGTAAAAGCTACGTTACAGTTTCAATATAAGAAGACAAACAATGGCTTCATTTTAACAGGATTGCAGTCACTTCCTTGTTATACTTTATATTGCTTGTGGGCAGTGGAGAAGCAGTGGACACATATATAAGTGGCCAAACTGGATTAAAGTTGTCCAATATTTTCCAGCATCGATGGATCCTGTTAGTGTGGTCAGAAAATGACCAACCACATACGCAATAGAAGTCAAACTGAAGTCATCTGCTGTCTGCATCTACCAACATGCTGCATAATGATCTGCTCAATTTTCAGCAGATTATCATCGGACATGTGGGCCGTTTTAGGGCCAGATGCCTTACATGTGTGACCAGCATAATACATGATGATCTCCAAATGATGGTATGTCTAAAGTTCCCTGTAATCCTTACTCCAAAGCATCTTAGAGTGGCAAAAACTGAATGGGTATCAGCTGGCAACTTAATTACAAACATTCACTACAAAGTACTAGTTGTCTGAGTATATAGTTTGCGCCTTTTGTATTTTTTGGACCATAAGACCAACATTTAAAAAACAAACAAAATCGAATGTTATAAATGTACCAGTCTTATAATTTGAATTTACAAGATCGTTGCTGCATAGTTACTATAGCAGTGAGCCACTTCCTTCCATGCCTATAGTCAGTCTCCCTTTCCTCCTAATTAGTTCAAATGCTGAAGACAGAAAGCAAAGTAACAAATCAGGAGGCGAATAATGGGGGCTCTAGATGAAAGGAAACAAGGAGCTTGCTGGTAATTAGACAGAGGTTGTCTTGTAATCAGAAAACATGGGGGAGACTACTTTTCTACATCTAACGAACTCCCAATCAAATTGAAATTACAAGCAAAACACAGTTACTATTCAGATGCTGAAGAGCAACAAAAGCAGTGCATTTATGTCTTTTTTTTTTGTCATCTTGAAAGAGGGGCTTAACAGTACTGCAACTCTGATACAACACTGTATTACTGCAATCAGGGGAGCGGAGAGGGGGGGACCTGGACCTGCCTGGGGGCCCACTGGAGTTCTATAGTTCAAAAATTTTTTGGGGTTTGAGTACTTTTTTCTTGCGCGCGCACCAACGATTGCAGGGGGGAAGGGGGGGGGAGGGGAATCGGTAGTGGCTAAATCCCCTTCCACTAAAGGTACCTTCAGACTCCACTGTGACAAATCACCAGGTCATGTGACTGCAGCGGTCACATGGTACTCAGTGCGGACGGGCTGTTGGATATCTTCCCGTCCTGTGTGCTGTGCAGTGGACCATGAAGTAAGAAGAAGGGGTGCTGGAGAGGGGGCATGCGCTTTTTAAAGCTGCTGGGCAGATTGGGGGCATGCGCTTTTTAAAGCTGCTGGGCAGATTGGGGGCATGCGCTTTTTAAAGCTGATGGGCAGAGGATGGGCATGCGGTTTTAAAGCTGCTGGGCAGAGGGGGGAGGGTGTGCGGTTTTAAAGATGCTGGGCAGAGGGGGGCGGGGCATACGGTTTTAAAGCTGCTGGGCAGAAAGGGGGCATGTCTGACTAGAGCTGGGGGCCATGTGTGATTAAAATATATGGACAGAGAGGTATATGTCTGATTAAAGCAAGTGGGCAGAGGGAGGGTACGTGTGATTAAAGCATATGGGCAGAGGGGACAGGCGTGAGCAATGCTGCTGGTCACAGGGGGCATGTGTGAATAAAGCATTTTTCTGAAAGATGGTGAGCCTAGTGCTTTTCACCTGCTAGACACGCCCCCCAATGATACACAGCCATGCCCCCAATGGTATGGCCACACCCCCTTTAGCATGTAAACTCATACACTGCTGCCAATCACCTATGGGTCACCCATGAAGATGCTGTACCAGGGCCCAAAATTCCTCCTGGCATTCCTGACTGCAGTTGTGAAGCATCCTGGTACTTTTTAATTGGCCACTGATTCCAGCATTTATTACTGATCATTACTACTACCGCTGCAAGGCATAAAACTGGCAATTTAAATAATGTTATGCATATTACTACTGAATGAGGAAACAGCTTGGACTTTCAATCGCTTAAAACACATGCTTTGCCTGCCTGGAATGTTAAATTTGATACCAGGCTTGTCCAAGTCTCTTGGAGACCTAAAAGCACCCTGTCTATGAGAACTTTCAGACAATGAGTACTCAATGCTGCAGCTTTGTGTGGTGATTCATAAGTATTCAGTGCTGGTAGCGCACCATAACAATATTAGAATCCCACTGAACCTTAGTGGAGGCTGCCAAAGTTAGGTTATAAATTAATAAAATATAAAATGTTATGCATGTTTATATATGAAAAACTAAAAATGTAACATGCAAAACATTAGGGGATTTGGAAGCCCCCAGAATTGAACAATTTTCTACATGTGCTCTAAATAGGTAATAATTATGAGTTAACTCTTTCAGGCACCACAAAATCAATATCTATGAAATAGAACTATGAATGCTGGTTGGATAAATCAACAACTAAGTAGATCTTCTAATGTGACAAGACTAGCTGTGCATTTTGAAGCATTCATTTACTACGAAATCATAAAACATTTATACAAGGATGTTGTATTATATAAAGTATTGTGCTAAACTTAACCCACATTACCTTACACTGATTTCTTTCATCAGTCATGTAATACTTAACAAGTTTTTCTTCCACTAAGTTGGCCAACTCTTCTGCATTATCCAGCGGTTCTCTAAAAAATAGTGAGACTTACCATATTATTCACAATAATTATTACATATTCTATAAATCATCAGTCATTAAAGTTACATTTATATTTAGAGATTTCTGGCGGTGAATTTATTAATGGGATCAAGATTTCTACACAATTAAATGATGTATTCATTAATTGAGCAGCTGAAAAATATTCTCTTTCACAAGATAAACTCATCTGTGTATTCCTGCTTTCACGGTGATGGTGAATGAAATCACAATAGAATAAACCTCCAGGAAATTACTTTTTGTAGCGGACTCCGGGGTTCTCATCCAGAGTTGCACAGAGTGTCACAATTTGCTGAGCAATGGATTGCATTGCAGATTCTTTGTCCACAGCCTTGTCTGGACTGTACATCAGGTGAAAAGCATCAGAGATATTTAGCAAGAACACCTACAGGGAACAAGATGTAACTGAGAAACATGACTGGTTCTACACCATGTACACCATGTAATCAAAGGATGAAAACAGGTTTATGACCAATAAGTTTAGTTACTGGAATTACCTGCGACTCTTTGGGGAAGAAGGAAATATTGACTTCCTTGCACCTTCTTATGGTTTTGGGCTGGCATGATTTTAGTTTGGTGAACAAGTTGTCAGGACATGCTGTAAAAAATAAATATATTTGTGAGTGAAAGCAATTAAAACATTTCTTACAGGACAGCTGTAATGGCATGTATTGTATTTGTCTAGAATTTCTATACATTCTGATGGGGGAGGAGGTTCATAATTCTCTGCATGTTTACAGATGTTATTGGGTGCTGTGCGGAGATAAAATAGCCCACCCAGTGTGCAAGTGGTTATTAAAATAGTTTGCTTAGAAATAAAAATTATTCATCAAAAATAGGAAAATATTGTTTTCTTCATAAAAGCAAAAAAATAAATCGGTTTCAGCTTAATCTGTACTCATTTTTATAAACTGTTGTATGTTTCAGTCAAAATAATATCACAAAATCTTCACATCACATAATAAAAATGATGATCCTTATAATATTCATATGTTTGTAAGCTATAATAAAGTTGGTAACCCTAAAAAGAAATTGAGGTAAACCTCTAAACTCTTCCATATGAAAAAGCATTATGTCATTATGAGTGATGGCAATATGTGCATAATACAAGTCAATTGGAGACTATACTGTAAAAAAAAGGATTTTTATACTTCTGATAAATCCCTTTCTCTGAATCCATCTGGTTGGCAACCCCCTGTTGCTAGTCAGTGTAATTCTAAAGCTCTCAAGAAAAGTCGAACAACCAAGAAGCAAACAGCAGAAGAGCAGGAGGGAACACAGTGTCCCCCAGATGAAATCAGAGAGAAGGATTTATCGCAAGTATAAAAATTCTCTTTTCTCCTTCATCCTATCTGGCAACACTGCTACCATGGGGACGTACAGAAGCAGCTCCCTTAAGGGAGGGACCGTCCTGGAAGCCAAGCTCATAGCACGCTACGGCCAAAGCTAGCATCGGAGGACGCAAACCCAATGAACTGCTAAAATTTGGTGAATGTGTGGACAGAGGACCATGTGGCCACCCGACATAGCTGATCAGCCGAGGCCTCATTGCGCGCAGCCCAGGAAGACCCCTGGTGGAGTGTGCCGTAATGTGGGTAGGCACAATCTGGTTAGCCTCAAGATACGTCTGTTTTATTGTAAAGGTAAGCCATCTAGCAATGTTTTGCTTGGAAGCTAGCAATCCTCTTCTTTGGGAATCAATCAGGACAAAGAGAATCGGTACGTCGGATACCCGAATTTCTTTGGACATAAATACGTAATGCCCTGATCACATCCAAATATTCTAAGGTAGAACCTGCAGAAGCATCTTGAAACACTGGAACCACTATTTCCTGATTAATGTGAAATCTGGAAACTACTTTCGGTTGAAAGGAAAGGACAGTTTGTAGCACCGCCCTATCATCATGGAAGATCAGGAAAGATTCCCTGCAAGAAAGAGCCCCAAGCTCTGACACTCGTCTAGCCGACGCTATGGCCAGCAGGAAGGCCACCTTCCATGTCAGGAATCTAAGGTCTGCTGACTGTAAGGGTTCAAAGGGGCCTTCCTGTAGCATGGTAAGTACCAAAGATCCCAGGGAGCCGTGGGAGGAATAAAGGGAGGTTGAATGTGCAGGACCCCCTGCAAAAAGGAACGGACGTCCGGAAGGTCCACCAGATGCCTCTGGAAGAAGATGGAAAAGGGCCGAGACCTGGACCTTTAAGGATCCCAGGCAGAGCCCTGTGTCAAGACCCCTTTGCAGAAAACCCAGCAGCCAGGGCAAATTAAATTTATTCGTATAGTGTGCCCGTTCCTCACACCATTTAATGTAGATGTGCCAAATTCTATGGTAAATGTGGGCTGAGTCCGGCTTTCTAGCCTGTAACAGGATACTCACCACCTTGAAGGAAAAACCTTTGGACCGCCAGAGGCTGGCTTCAGCCATGCCATTAAAGTCAGCCGAGGCAGTGCCAATGCTGAAATGGACCACACAGAAGGAGATCGCTGTGAAGAGGCAGATGAAGTCCTTGTCCTACTATCATGAAAAGGAGATCCTGCGTGGCTAATAGGGAGCTACCAGTGCCCTTGAACTCTTTGTCCCACCCTGCTTGTTGACATAAGCCACGGCCGTGGCATAGTCTGATTGTAGACGTACCAGGAATCCCTGAATAAGGGACTGAGCTCCTTTGAGAGCCATCAGCATGGCCTTCAACTCCAGGATATTTATTGGAAGGGAACTTTCTTGTGGCGACCAAAGACCCCGAAGGTCCAAATGTAGCGCCACTGCGCCCCAGCCCTTTAAACTGGCATCCTTTGTTATGATGATCCAGGTGTACGGTGCAAAGGTGTTCTTGAATCTTCCACCACTTGACAGAAAAGCGAGTCTCTGGGGACAACAGTATCCTCTGGTGCTCCAAGTGAAGAGTTGAACCTGACCACTTCTTTAGATCCCCCTGGAAGCATCTTGAGTGAAACCTTCCATAGGGGATTGTCTCAAAGGTCGAGACCATCTTGCCAAGTAACCTCATGCAAAGGAGCATGGAAGGCCTGTGACTGTCTAGGACCTTGGTTACCAAGTCTTGTACCGAGCAAACCTTGTCCTGTGGAAGGAAGACTTTCTGTCTTTTGGTATCCATAATGAGACCTAAGAAAATCATCCTTTCATCTGGTATTAACTGAGATTTCTGCACATTTATACGCCAACCGTGAAGCTGCAGGGTCTCTATGGTTAGGTGTAAATGCTG
Source organism: Mixophyes fleayi (assembly GCF_038048845.1). NCBI lineage: Eukaryota > Metazoa > Chordata > Amphibia > Anura > Limnodynastidae > Mixophyes > Mixophyes fleayi. The sequence continues at coordinate 57,989,003 of NC_134409.1, forward strand.
ACATAGAAGCTGATCTGAAGGGGCTTTGATCAGTAAGTCATCGAGATAGGGCACAATGCTCACCCCCATAGAACGGAGACGGGCAGCCATTGCGGTCATCATTTTTGAAAATACTGAGAGTGCTGTGACCAGGCCAAAAGGAAGCGCCCTCAACTGGTAATGGGTCACTCCTACCATGAAGCGGTATATCTCATGTAGGAGGTGGGTGTCTGTGTAAATGGGAGTCTGTTTTCATTAAAACTTATGTATTATAAGCAATAGTGTAATTCTACAGAATTAAGGATATTAGATGTTACCTGAAGTTCCGTGACCTGTATAAAAGCAATTCTCCTGTTGCAGTGTGCTTTTTATATGATTCAGAAACGCTCTCTAAGTTCTAATATTAGTAACAATTACAGTAGGGGATACTTTATTCTTTAAAATTACTGTAAATATTATCTGCATAAACAGCAAATTCTGAGTTGCTAGCTTATTATCATTCTGATGTCAACTCAAAGTTTATTAGGAAAGCCAGTGTATTATAAGGAACAATACACTCTATATTGTAAATTATATAAAAGCCTGATTATCTAATACCTATAATAGACACTCCTTGGTGACTACTAATATGTATTACCCATATATCACATCACAATACATAGCACACAAGAATAGCTTAGCGTGTGACCCACCACTTTCATGCATAGTCAATATTGAGGAATGTGGGACACTCATCATTTCTCCAAAGAGACCGAGTAGCCTCCATGAATCTAAATATGATGCTCATTTACTTTTAGCATCAATTTGTCACAATAGTCATAGGAGATTGACTTGACTATTCTATATATAAGTTTGCGTACAATATAAATCACGTATCTGCTAGTTTTTCATGAACACACAATAATGGGATATTTATACTTACGTAAAATCCATTTCTCTTAGTCCATTGGGGAACACTGGGGATATTGGGGTACAGAGTAGGGACAGGGCGAACTGGCACTCTTTCCTTCCTACGGTTGTGTCTGGTTTTTATCTAAATCAACACATTGTCATTCCAGTCCTGAATGATTTTATGTATTCAGTTTAATGATATTTCTATTGGTTTTCTCAATGTTGTACGAGTCGACCGAATTTATGTGCAGAGGTCTCACAAGATGCGCAAGACTGACGATCTTTTGAGTCTCTATCATGCTCACAAAAGAGGCTGGCTAGCTTCTAAAGTAATTATTGCTAGGTGGATTACGGCTGTTATTCGTCAAGCTTATAGTAAGGCTGGGGAGCCTGTCCCAGATAATCTATGCAAGCACTCTACAGGGTTTGTAAGTGCTTCTTGGGCAGCCCACTATGGTGCTTCCAGAGAACTGCTGTGTAAGGCGGCCACGTGGTAGTCTGTACACACATTCACTAACTTTTACAAGTAAAATGTGTTTGCATCCAAGAATGCAAGTTTTAGAAGAAAGGTGTTTTGTGCCATTTCTTCTGAGCATTCCCTCCCATAGGGCAACTTTGGGTTGTCCCCAATGTCCCTGGTGTCCCCCAAAGGAAGACAGAGAATATGGGATTTTTATACTTACTTAAAATCCGTTTCTCTTAGTCCATTGGGGGACACCGGGCGCCCACCCTTAACGCTCTAGTTTCTCCTACAGTTTGACATGTAGTCTTGTTGGTAAGAGAATGTTGTTGTTTGTTAATTTTATTCTCTTTTTCTGTTTCTCTCTATCTCCGCTTTCTGTGGGCCTGGTTAAACATAAATTGAGGCTGGACAGGAGGTGGGGTATGGAGGGGGAGGAGCTAGGGCTTAGTTAAACAGAAGTTTAAAGTGCCAGTTCGCCCTGTCCCTACTCTATACCCAAATGTCCCTGGTGTCCCCCAAAGAAAGACAGAGAAAGTTAGCATTTACTCGATTCAACAGAAGGCTTAATAACAAAAAATAATCAACTAGTTTTAGTACAACCCTTTGTTTTCAACAATTGGCTAAAATGAGCTCAACATAATTAAGATTTTCAACATGTGTATGATGCAAATCAACAAGTCACTGTATCAATTATACCAGTACACACGTTTAAGTATATATTCCCCTGTAGGAATATGTTGCCTGTGTCCTCACAGTGCTGATCCAATACTTACTATCACTGAAGTAGATATAAGCAGCTTTGTACTTGCAGGAAGATTTAGACGTGAAGTCTTTCACCACACAGTCCACAGACTAAAATACATAAGTGTGACATGCAAGTCAAGACCAAGATGATTTGTCTCTTTACAATCAATTTGTAAATTTAAATTAATAATCTAAAAAAAAAAATGTATACATACAAGATGCACAAATACAGTAAACGTACACAAAGTGCTAATATAATCCGAAACCTATCAGAAAGTATATATAGAAAATGCTTTAGAAGAATAGTGTATGTATATATACATTCATATAAACACACACACATATATATATTTATCTCTATATATATCTATATCTAAAACATTTGCTTTTCCTGAAGCTCCTGCCATGTTTGATGGGCAGCCTGCAGTAGGACCTCTATGTACCTATAACTCCCTCTGCGGTATCAAAAACACTAACACAGTAGCACGCAAAACCCTGTTCACTTCAGATGACATCAGAAAGATGTTGTGGAGGTGGCTGGTGGGTAAGAGGAGGGCTGACTATAAACAGAGCTAATAAACCCACTAAAGCTTCCAGGAGCTTCAGAAGAAATATGTGCTACATATACCTTGCTAGTGAACATATCTAGAAAGCATCTACAGAAAGGTGTGGGGTGATTGTTGCAAAACAGACCATTAAGATGTATTGTGCATACCCTCCTGGGGAATATTTACATTTGAAAAGTATTCCCTCCATCACTCCTGGATAACAATGGTGTCACCAGCAGCCCTTTCATTCAGAATTATTTCATTCGAATACTAGAACACACATCTTTACTCATTTTAAGGCTTCATTTATGTGCCATTATCATTTTCTAAATAATGGATATTGATGACATCCCATCAGTTTGGTCTGATGAGATTCCTACTTTTGATAGATTCGTACCAAGCCTCAGGGATCTTGACACTAAAGGGAGATTAATTTAAAATCTGGACCCTAATCTGATCCTCTTTTTCGATGCTAAAGTATACAAAAAGGGTTTCCTGAATATAGCGAGTGTGTGTGTGTGTGTGCGTGTGGCTATAGAACATATCTATAGTGAACAAGACTTTTTTACAGCAACTGTTAAAAGTAGAGGAAAACTACCAACCAAATCTAGAATCAAAACTAGGAATAGGGAGTCCACCATCCTAATCTAAACTCTGTCGGACGTAATTCATAACAAATTTTGGCCTATACTGTCCAGTGAAGCATCATCCTTAACACTGTTATATTTCTTGTATCCTCAAATGGTTGTGGGCCCCTAAGCTACAGATATGACTAAAATTGTGTCATCTTCAATTAACTTGATAAACCATTCACCAAACAAAATCCTATGAGAACTGTTACTCTATGTTGAAAAGTTCCTGAATGGACCAAGGTTGTTACTATTAGAAATACATATCAGTGAAAGCTTTTCTCCCCCATGTTTCCTATGTGTATTTTTGATATATATCTTTATTGTATAGTTTTCTTAAGCTAATGTTCAGAAATAGATGAAGGCTTCACTACATCTCTTGCATTCTTGCTGCTTTAGCTGTCACAGTGAGTCTGTACTCAGAAGTACAGCAATTCTGCACTCTCTAAAATGTAATCTAGTGGCCAGATTTCAGTCCATAATGTAGTCACAATTTGTTGCAATCCGAATATGTTACCATAGTTCTACAGTACAAGGTAAAGCAATTTTCCTGTAACAAACTACGCTTCCTCTATTGTGGTGTGATAATAATCCCTTGCTTTTCATCATCTCCTCTTATGAACAAAATCTTTTTAGCAAGTAAGTTTCAAGCTACTTCAGGGAGGTAAAAATTACACAATTACAAGGATTTCCATAGCCAATACATGTTCTTTGAGAAAATAAGTGTAATAGATTTAATCATACACACATGAAGACACATGGAACACCATAAATCAAAAAAATAAAAAGATTATACTAGTCCTAAAGCATAGTTGGCCAACTGACAAAATAAGTTGACAAATACAATATGGTCAGTTCCGTTCCCTGAAAGTGGAGTGATGTGTATATTACCATTATCTAGAAGTAAAAATTTCTCATGGTACTCAACACAGAAGGCACTTGTTTTTATTGTTTAGCTTGCACTAGACAGATAAAAGCTCATTAGTTGCCATAAACCAGTTCACATTTTACACCTAAATAAGGTGGTGACAAATAAGGGGAACTTTTATATCGTCTTCAAGGGACTGCAACTGAAAACATTGATTCATTGAGTATTGTACAGAGAGGTGTGTATGTTAGACATAGTATTATGTTATCTTTTTATACAAGAAGTGAGCAAAATTATGGGTTGTGTTCACTACTTCTTTGATTGCTCTTTTATATGTTCAATCCTTTTCAGGCCTAAAGGCCCCAATAATACCACATGTTTTGCCATTAGATTACACCCACAGTATTCTTACCATCCCAAAAAATTGACAGAAGTTCTGGGAGAAGATAAAGGGATTATATGGTAGTGAAGACAATTCAAAGTAACTGAACTGAATTGTGAGCTCTGGAACAACACAGGTTATGATCATAAATAAGTCATATGATAAGAATTTTTATATGTATATCCCTTAATATTTACATTAGATACATATAAGGGAAAATTGGAGAATTATTAACCATCAAATTAATTCCTTGATTCCATGCTTGGTAACAGTCACTAATGTGTTAATTCTTAAGTTAGCGGAAGGCCAGACAGGAAACAACTTTTGCACTGAACTAAACAATGTCCCCTCCTCCCTTCCCAAGCACACAAACATACAGAGAAAAAAGGGGATTTATGTACTTATGTTAAATCTGTTTCTCCGATTCCGTCTGGGGGACACTGCTTACCATGGGTTGTGGAGGGAGCTTGGGGAGTTGGCACCTAACTAGTTAACTTTTAGTACTGCCGACAGACCCCTCCCCTCTACAATCCCCCTGCCTCTTCCTCTTCCTGTCAGTTAATTAAAAAGCCCCAAGGAGAAAAGCAAATCAACCAAAAGCACACAGAAGAAAAGCAGAAGGGAGGGATCGCAGTGTCCCCCAGACGGAATCAGAGAAATGGATTTAACGTAAGTACATAAATCCTCTTTTCTCTTTCATCCAGTCTGGGGGACACTGCTTACCATGGGGACGTTCTAAAGCAGCCCCCTAAGGGTGGGACTACTCTGAAAATCCCGCTCGTAAAGCATTACGAGCAAAATTTGCATCCGCAGATGCAAATACATTAAACTGGTAAAATTTTGTAAAGGTGTGGACAGAGGACCAGGTGGCTGCCCTGCAAAGCTGGTCGGCACAGGACGGTTAGCCTTTAAGTAAGCTTGCTCAATGGTTGCCGTAATCCATCTTGCAATGGACTGTCTTGAGACTAGCATCATAAAGAACAAACAGAGAATCAGTACTTGTAATTTGAGAAGTTCTCTTGACATAAATGCGGAGAGCCCTAACCACATCTAACTTTTCCATAGACTGTTGATCCGAATGGGAAGTAGATGAGAAGACCGGGACTACAATTTCCTGGTTCAGATGGAAAGTCGAAACTACTTTTGGAACGATGGAAGGGAGGGTTCTTAACACCGCTCTGTCCTCGTGGAAAATCAGATATGGTTCCCGACAAGACAGAGCTCCTAATTCCGAAACCCTACGTGCAGATGCAATAGCCAAAAGGAAGAGGACCTTCCAGGTCAACCACTTCAAATCTGCCACAAGTAATGGCTCAAAAGGAGGCCCCTTAAGCATAACCAGTACCAGGTTGAGATCCCATGGTGCTGTGGGCGGAACATAGGGAGGCTGAATATGCAAGACTCCCTGAAGGAAAGTCCTAATATCTGGTAAATCCGCTAATTTCAGGTGAAAAAATACTGACAGAGCCGAAACCTGAACTTTTAAAGAACCTAACCGAAGCCCTGCTTCCAGGCCACCTTGAAGGAAAGCCAACAAGCGAGGGAGGCGAAAAGAGGACGAGTGACATGTCTTATTTTCGCACCATCTGATGTAGGCTCTCCAAATCCGGTGATAGATGCGAGCTGAAACTGGCATTCTGGCTCGCATCATAATATTCACTACGCTGGAGGAAAAACCTCTAGCCCTCCAGAGGCTGGCTTCAACAGCCATGCCGTTAAACTGAGCTGAGGTAAATTCTGGTGATGGAAGGGACCTTTCAGAAGAAGGTCGTCTCGAGACGGAAGACGAAAACCTTGTCCTTCCGCCATAGAGATTATGTCCGCGTACAAGACTCGGCGCGGCCATGAGGGAGCTATTACAATTACTGGCAGACCGCCCTGTAATTACTCATCTGAGTACGCGAGGAAGCATGGGAATCGGAGGAAACAGGTATCCCAACCTGAACACCCATGACATTGTCATAACGTCCACTGTCACCGCTAAGGGGTCTCTTGCCCTTGCACAAAACCTGTGAACCTTTCTATTGTGTCTGTCCGGAAGACCCCACCTCTGAACCAGAGACTGGAAAACTTCCGGATGGAGTGACCACTCCCCCGGCATCATCTGGTGTCGACTTAGGTAGTCGGCCTTCCAATTCTTTATTCCTGAAATTAGAAACTGCTGGAATAAATTGTTCTGCCCAAACCAAAATTTGAGCTGCAATATTCATTGCTGCTGCACTCCTGGTTCCTCCTTGCCTGTTGACATATGCCACAGCATTGTCGGACTGAACTCTGACAGGGTGGCCCTGAAGGAGGGACTGGGCCCCCCCGGAGGGCCAAAAGAATAGCCTTCAACTCCAGCACGTTTATTGATAGGGCTGATTCCTGAACCGACCAAAGTCCCTGGAGCCGGAGGTGCAGAATTACCGCCCCCCAACCTTTCAGGCTGGCGTCCGTCGTGGCTATGATTCTCTTGCCCTTGAAGATAGAGAGATCCTCTGGAGATCCAAACGTAGGTGGGATCCTGACCATTTTGTCAATAGATCCCACTGAAAACAACGAGAATGGGCTCGACCGAAGTGAATGGTCTCGAAGGAGGCCACCATCTTTCCCAGCAGCCACATGCACAAGTGCATTGAGGGGTTGGGAGAAGACAAGACCTGAGTTGTTATACTCTGAATTGAACTGATCTTCTCAACAGGCAGGAACACCCTTTGCTGGCTGGTGTCCATAATAAGCCCTAGCAAAACCATGCGTTGACACGGAACCATCTGGGATTTCCTTAAATTTATTAGCCATCCATGGCCCTCGAGAACCTCCAAGGTGAGGGATAAGTGATGACGTAAGCAATTCTCTGTGGAGGATTTGATGAGCAGGTCGTCCAAATAAGGCACGACCTGAACTCCCTGAAGGTGAAGACATGCTGCCATAACTGACATGATCTTCGTGAAAACCCTCGGTGCTGTTGAGAGGCCGAAGGGGAGGGCCCGAACCTGATAGTGGAAGGATCTCACAGAGAATCTTAGGAGAGACTGATGGTGGATCCAAATGGGAATGTGGAGGTATGCGTCTTTTATGTCTATAGACGCCATAAACTGATTCTTCTCTAAGCCGTTTATTACCGACCTTAGGGATTCCATCCGAAATTCATCCACCATTAGTTAAGTGCACATTGAGACCCTTTCAGTTTAGGATGGGACGTAAGGAGCCGTCCGGCTTCTTGACCATAAAAAGGTTTGGATAAAACCCCTGTCCTTTCTGGTAATCTGGGACCCTGCAGATAACTCGATGAGAAAGAAGAGAGGCGACCCAATCCTGTATAGCCTGCCTTCTTGATGGATCTCGGGGTAGCGGAGTTAGGAAGAAACGATGTGGGACCGGGCCTAGCAGGTCTATCCTGTACCCTTCTGATATAATACCCCGAATCTAAGGATCTTGGGAGGACGCTGCCCACTGTTCCTGAAACAAAGACAGACGTCCCCCACTGGTACCCCCTCTGGAACAGAGTGGTCGCCAGGACGCAGGCTTCTCCTGGGTCTTGGAGGCCTGGCGCCTAGCTGCAAACGAGGATCTCTCCCTGGCAGAGGAGCCTCGAGAATTTGGCTGTCTGCCTCTAAAGGACTGTCCTCTAGGTAAGGAAGTCCCCCGAAAGGGCTGACGAAAGGAGCTGACCCGAGGGTTTCGGCTTCTGCTAGGGAATACCGGCAAGGAAGTGCTTTTGCCCCCCGTTGCCTGTGAGATCAGGGTATCCAATTCCGGGCCGAACAAACCTGCTGCTAAAAAAGGAATGGTTTCCACTGACTTTTTTGATTCCGCATCTCCTTCCCAGTATTTCAGCCATAACGTTCTTCTTGCTGAAATAGATGCAGTCTGAATAGAAGAGGATACAGCCGCTGAGTTCTGGGCCGCCTCATAAAGGTACCTCGATGCCTCCTTCAAATGCAAAGCCAGGGGAAGTAAATCAGAGTCCTGCAAGGCCTCTGCCAGCTGGTCTGCTCATGCTTCCATGGCTCTAGCCACGCAAGCTGAAGCAAATGTGGGCCTAAAGGAAGAACCCGCAGCCGCAAATATAGATTTTAGCTGGGATTCCACTCTGCGGTCATTGACATCCTGCAGAGATGCAGAACCTGGAGCTGGAAGTAAAGTGTGCTTGGCCAATCGGGCTATTGGAATATCCACTTTTGGAATACTCTCCCAGCGAACCACATCTTCCTCCTGCAATGGATACAGGGAAGAGAACCTTTTGGGAACAGAGAACCTCTTATCAGGCTGTTTCCAGGCTCCTTCTGCAATATCCTTAAGTTCTACGGAAGGGGGAAAATGGATAGCCTTTCTTTTGGCCTTCTTAAATAGACTTCTGTCTCTAGGAGTAGTATCCTCCGGTTCTGGGAGGTCCAACGCTTGTCTCACTGCTAAAATAAAATCATTAATAAATTGGCTTTTAGAGCTTTCTTCCTGTTCCAAAGGTTGAACCTGGTCAGGATCAGAATTAATTTCCCCCTCTTTCTCTGAAAACTCCTCAGAGTCTGAAAGGACCATAAGGGTATTATCAGATCTAGGCCTTCTTCTTTTAGCAGGTGGAATGTTTGGGGATTCAAGTAACTGGTTTAGTTTATCCAAACCCTTTATAAATGCTGCAGACCATGCCGGTTCTGTGGGAACAGGGGCTTGGTCTGTATGAGAGGAGGAAGGTCCTGGTATAGACGTTCCAATAGAACCTGTGGTAACAGGGAGGCCCAACTGAATACTAGTATTATTAGCCACCGAAGTAGCCACAGTAGATAGCAATTGATTAGGTTGAAAAACCATCTGTGCTAAAGAGGAAACCGACTGTGACAGGGAGGTCACCCAGGCCGGTTCCTCCGTCAGTGGGGCTGAAATATGCTGGGCTTGCGCAGGGGGGACCCCTGCCTCGCAGACAGAGCAGAGCACCAACGGGTCCTTCTGCCCATAGGGTAATTTTACATTACATTTAGAACATGTAAAATATTTTGCAATAGGGCCCTTTCCCTTATCTGACATTTCTTAATAAAGGAAGGCACACCAAACACACAGACTTAAATTGTTAAGTTTAGCTGAGTAGAGAGAGAGATATAAATGTGTGGAGAGAAAAGTGTAAACTACAAGTAATCAACTAATCTAGATATAAAAGTTGTACTTGTAACATTTTAAACACAAAATAATACTTAAGCAAGTAGGAGAACTATAATAGAACTCCTACTAGCCCACTTGTACACAGCAATACAGAATATGTGTTTAAATAAATCAGATACTTAGCCATAGGCCAAACAGGGGAGAAGTCCAACAGCAGTATCCTGGTGCCTGCTCCCTCAGATCTGTTCTCTCTTCCCGGGCTTCTCCTTGGCGCCAGAAGACTGGGATAAACCATCTCTCTCTCTGGAAGGAGGGGGAGCTCTATGTGTTAGCTCCCCCCCTTCAGTAATGCTGCCTCTGCAGCGATTCTGTGTCTGAATAAAAAATTTAAAGTATTATGTGGCAGAGTAGTGGAGACCTCCAGGGGAGGTCTCCGCAGTGGATAATACCAGATTCCCCCTCCTATGTATGAGGGGGGATCCTGGTATAGCCCCCTTCTCCTCTTCTCCGAATCCAAGATTGCCACAGTCAATGCAGTATCCGATAACCGGCGCTCTATGCCTGCAGTGGCAGCGCCGGTTATCGGGGAGGCTCCAGGAGTGACAGCGGTCAGTGAGACAGCTTGTCACTCCTAATTCAAGCACCAATTTCTTCAATCTCCTCCTGTCCCTGTCAGTGAGAGCCGCTGGCTCTCATCTGACAGGGTAGTGCCTGCGCTGCTGTGCTGCGAGTGTGTTCTCTATATTAGAACACACTCCAGCTCTGCCACCTGTAAAAAAAGTTAAAAGAATAAAATAAAAAAGTTAAAAATTACCTACAGTACTAAAACACTGCCCAACTCCATGGGCACCTAAAAAAACTGACAGGAAGAGGCAGGGGGATTGTAGAGGGGAGGGGGTCTGTCGGCAGCACTAAAAGTTAACTAGTTAGGTGCCAACTCCCCAAGCTCCCTCCACAACCTATGGTAAGCAGTGTCCCCCAGACTGGATGAAAAACCCAGAACATATAATAATGCAGTTTAAGGTACAAGAACTAAGCTGCCATGGAAGGAATCAAGAAACAGAAATGAAAAGAGAAAATTATTTCATTTTCTCTCCCCGTGGCAGTAGACATTAAAGGGCCCGCACCCAAACAGAAAATGAATTCCTAGGTTGGGGTAACTACAGTATGCATTACAAAATCCCACCACTTTGCATATTTACTCAAAAATGGCTTGCGCTTTCTCTGCTTATCACTTTGCTATGGCTCTGCTTTGTATACCCTGATGATGCAGTCTGGGTATCCTTATTTGGGACTTGCCATTTTCAAAATTCCCTCTGGCAGATAAAGCAGTCTGGGACACACATCAATGGTGGGGAAGCCTGGTGAGATCTCTGGTCAATCTGCCACTGATAGGATCTTTGAGTGGGCCCAGTCTTCCAGAGTGATAATAATTGCATCTTCGGGACAGTACCCAAGCTTATTGAAAACTTCTCTTTAAAAAGGGGAAATTTTCTCCAGACACCTTCCATTCACTTGTGTTTTCTTCAAAGCTTGACATTCCTTGGAAAACACATCTTGGATCGCCTGATCAAAATGTTCTCCCATTCTTAGGTCTGGATTTACACAGACTACACCTGCATCATCTGAGTTTTTATGGTCTTCAATATTAAACATTCCTGTAATAAAATACTTCTTTACATCTCCCAACACTTGCTCAATGAACAATCCTCCATTAAAAAGGGTGGTTAACTTCTATAAGAAACCCATTAACCAGAATACTAGTCTATGCTCAATTTGAGCTCTCAATTGATTTAATTCTTGCAAATTCTTTAAATCTTCTTTAGTTACAACTGTGTTTTCAATAGATTTTTTTATTTTTAAATCCACCTGCATACTGCTTTGGTGGCTGGGACTGCTCTCTCTTATCCTTCCGTTAACAGTTGTCACAAATTACCTTTTTAGATTCATAGTGCAGTACAAAATTGCAAGCAGCACAAGCTTTGATCGAGGTCTGTATGTCTTACTCGTGTCTGGTTTTAATAGTTTTCACAAGTATCCTGCAGAAAAATCTAGGCTTATTTATTTTCTATTTTAACTTGCAGAGGGTGGCAACGTTCCCTTGCATTCTGAAGTCTTGCAGTTTCTGTCTGTCAGCGTCTAAAGCCGACACTATGATCAGGTATGAGGGTACATACACAGGCTTTTCAACTCCTCGCTGACACCCTCTCACAGCACTCTTCAAGTTTCATTCCCCCAGGTGGATCCTGAAAAATCAGGTAAGCCCCACCAAAAGAAAATAAAATCTACCTATGAACCTACCATCAGCAAGAAAGGGAACATTTATTTCCTGTCTGTCCTCAAGGATTAACCCATTAGTGTCTGGAGAAAGCAAAATTATAAATGGAAATAAAAAGAACAAACAAAACTAAAAAAGTACAACATTTTCATGTTTTTTTTTTACAAAGTATGAAGGGCTCACTGACTCATGTTTACTGTATGTTAGACCCAGAGTTTGGAGGATTTTTGAGAAGCCTTTAGAAATGTAACAGGGCTGTGAACCATAAGAGTGTTTGGTAGTTCAACAAAGTAGTAGTAAGGGTCAAGGGATATTTTATGTTCAGGTTTGCAGCAAACCCTGCAGTAAAGGGCCTGCTGATCCAAACAACAAGTGGAAGCTTGATGAATTCAGAGTACAGGAGAGAGCAGGATGTTGAAAGGGTTAATTACAAATATGTTTACATTAGCATTTATTATGTAGAATTGAAAGAAAGAACACCTCTTCAAAAATGTTAATATAAAATATTTTAAAACGTCTCTTTAACCTATATCAATCTTTATTCTCAAATATGAGCTGGCGTCGCAGGAAAATTACCAAACAAATTATTTCTATTTAAATGTATAAAACAATGTTTTGGTCTATAAATGTTCTCATAGCAAAATATTGTTATGCTAGGTTGAAGTTTATGTATTCGTAATTGTACAGTATAGATATGACTGTGTTTGATGGCTCCAAAAATGGGATTTTTGTACTTATGTTAAATACTTTTTGCTTAATCTATGGGGGACATTGGAAGCTTTGGGTATAGATGTGGGAGGAGCTCTGGCATATTAAGTGATTCTTCAGTAAGACAAGCCCCCTTCTATACCTCTGCTGGCTGTCAGTAACCCCAGTTTAAGCCCCAAACAGGAGCCTAACAGGGAGAGGGGGAGCGAGAAAACAGAACAAATAGAGCAAAACAGGGATAGCATCCTGTGTCCCCCATGGATTAAGACAAAAATGCTATTTTCTGATTCATTCTACGGGGTACACTGGAGACATCCCCAAAGTTGTCCCTAAGGGAGGAAACCCTCCTTAACAGTTCGTAGTACTTTGCTACCAAACTTAGCATCTCTAGATGCAAAAGTGTCAAATCTATAGTTTCGTAAAAATTTGCTATGAAGACTATGTAGCTGCCATGCACAGCTCCTCAGCAGAAGCACCGAGCCGCACCACCATCCTGGAGGACCCATAGAGTGGGTAGAATGGGCGATCACATCTCTGCGACAGGATGATCCTCACTGATGTAAACCTGACGGATTACAGCCTTAATCCAACTGGTAATACATTAGAGGTTGGGCAGACTCTCTTCTGTGTATCATACAGGACCAAGAGATCGTCTGAAAAGCTTGCATTCTTGGTCCTCTGAATGTAGATCTGCAAGGTGAGTTTCAGTTCCAGCCAATTTAAAGATGTATCCTTCTGGTGAAAGGAAGAATTTCCTGGTGTAAATGGAACCTGGAGACCACCTTCGGTTGGAACGAAGGTTTCATCCTGAGAAATGCCACATCCTTGTGGAACATCAAGAAAGGGGATTGGCAAGACAAGGCAACCGATTCAGAGACACTGCAAGGACCCTTACCTCAGGCAGATAACTCTGGGTGCGGTATGTCTGCCTAATCCTCCTCCCTTCATGGTGATCGGTGGCGGCGCTGGAATCCTCGGTAACTGCCTGTAGCGATAGTGACCGGGTTCCCCGCGGAGGTAATCTACCGAGGAAAGCTGGCAGGATCCTTCCCCTTACAGCCTTGACCCTCAGCACCGGGGAGATCTCCCAGCGCAATAAATACAATGCAAAGAAAATAAATTAAATCAAACATAAAAATAGTGGGGGCTGTCTGAGAAGCCCCAGAAAAAGTGCCAAGTCCTGCAGGCACTTAATCTAAAATGGCGTTACTGTCAGCCAGTAGAGATATAGAGGGGGAGGAGCTTGTCTTACTGCAGAGTTATTTAAAGTGCCAAAACACCTTGAGTTAGGAGAAAAATGTTTACATTATGCTTTTATATAATAAAAGGATTGTTCTGATTATTTACAAACCTAACTGTTAGTCCTTTTCCGTTACAATGTTTTAAATGCTTTTTAACTACTTGATCTTGTGAACACTTAATTTGTGTTGCTAAAGCTCAACTAGAAAAATTATACACTTAAAGAATATCACATTTTAGTTAATGGTTTAAAATATTTCCTCTTAAATGGAGCACAAAATATGTATGCAGTTCACTTCAGCTGGAAGGAAGAGAGCGATCAGTGCACTCAGTGAAAAGTTGGGCAGGAGATTCAAACTCCTGCTCAAAATATAGATCGTGAACGCAGCTCCTGAATGAACAGGAGCCATGACCGTTACAGTCAAAAAAGCTGTTCACAACATGCCCTATCCTAGTTGCCTGCAGAATTAGGACATTTTAAATACAGCAACACTGGCAGCTCTCATCTCTGGCTGTAAGCACTGCAGGACCCACAGTTGCTTTCCAGTAAAGCCGTGAGAATCTAGACGAGGGAGAACAACCTCACTGAAGGAGCATGTAGGAAAGTGTGCACATCTAAATTAGCAAATTTATTGTACAACTTTTTACAATCTACTTTATGGCATTCGTACTTTGATTATACTAAGTCATAAGAAAGATGTTATATCCAACAAGCTATAACAACAAATATTGGTGAGGCGAAATGAGATGGTATACAAACCTTTTCATTGGGGGATATAAAGTAAATGGCTTTTAAATCTAGAACAGGTTGTCTGATCTTATAGATGTCTTCCACAACTAGAGAAAGATAAAAAAAAAAAAACATAAACACACACACACATACATATTATATATTACATTTTTATCAAAGCTAATGCTTGTAAAGCTAACATACATTTAAAATATTTGCTTCTCTGTTTCCTGAGTATTTAAAATATTTTCTTGCCATAACACAAATAGAATTTTGTGATTGATTTACCTGTTCACCACGTGACAGGTACAAACAGTTTTATAGCGTCTGATTACCAATAAGAGCGCAAACAAGTATTAAAAAAGACAAGTAACTGCTTCAGGTAAAGTGCTTTTCTACAGATATTTCAATTACTTTGCCCTCAAGAATCAAACTTTTTTAGAGCTTCTATTCCAACAGGAACATTTTCTTACATCTACAAGACAAATATAAGCAACATCAAAAAATGAGTAATTTGTGCAGAAACAGTTGGGCAGTATTACAATGTTGATCCATATTTTATGTCATGGATTAGATTCCGTTACACAAAGAATTCTAATTATTGGTAGAGCCTAGAGATAAATGTGAATTATGAAATAGAATTTGTCAAGCTCATGAAACATAACCATATTAGCATTTATAATAAACAATTAAAATCCTCTTCGCTGAACAGTAGTAATATATCCACTCTTTCAAAAAATTTCAAGAATCTCGCTTACCTGAAATAACAGGTTGAGACATGTTCAATGGTTACCAGTTAATTTAAAAAACAGCATTAAATATATTTTTTTCTGCCTTTGGACAAGGCACTGTTAATCAAGGATTGTGCTGCCACAAAGGTATTTAGCAAGTCTTTGTTCCTCCTCCCTAAGTCTCAGAATTACAAATAGAGGGTAAATGCATTTTGCATTACACATACTGGGCCTCACTTAACGTTAGGAACAAATTCGGCTAGAAAGTGCAATTTTGGTTGTCGGCACAACCATGTTGGAGAGGGGATAAATGTAAAATGTGCAGAAGGATTTATAGTTCAGAGATTTAGCTCAACATCAGTGTAAAAATACTATAAAGCTGGCCACTATGCGAGTGTTGCATGCATACAAAAGGAACAAAATTTAAATAAATAACAAACATAGTTTGCCCAGATGCAAATTTGCACCCATCAACTTTAAGAAAGGCCCACTGTGTAGAGTGGCCTATTTATCCAACTGCCTAAATATAAGACTATTTACAGAGACTGGTGGCTCTCCAAATCAAGAAATCCCTTTAAGCTCTTGTGGTTCAAAGGGCAAGGCATGCTGGGACTTGTAGCTTTCCATCAGCTGGAGAGTCAAAGGGTGCTTAAAAAGATATACTGCATCATGATAAATTCAGTGCATTAAAAATGATTTCCAAAATAACGTATTACGAAAAAAATAAAGATAAGTGGTAGACCAGGTTTAGTCTACACACCTCAATTGAAATTGCAGGTGTTTGTGATATAAAGCCTAAAATCAAGATAAATCATGTCAGACCTTTTTCCACCTTTAATGTAATCCTGCAACCAACAGAAAAAAGAATTGAAAATACATAATACCTACAATACTATGGTTGCGAAAGTGTGCACACCCCTAAAGTAATGCTAATACAGCAGGGAGTCTTTTTGAATAAGTCTCTAACACATTTCTACACCTGGACTTTGCAATTCTATCTCACTCTTCATCTTTAGCTTTCTAACAGAGGCCATGAGGTTTCATCTTGATATTTGGAGCCGTCCATTATGCCTTTTCCCACTTTCAACAATGAGATCCAATAGATGTTTTGAAAGCTTCTTGCAGGCCATTGGCTATCCCTGTAGGGTGCAGCCAAGAGAACTGCGATTCAATCCCACAGGAACATCTGATCTTTATTGTGGGTTAATCAAAATCACTTTGCAGGCGGTTACCTCTACAGTTCAATTACAAAAGTATGTGCACAGTTACGCCACCTGGGTTTTCACTAAAAATTATCTATTTCTTTTTCACTTGAAGAGGTGGAAAAAGGTCTGAAATAATTTATCTGAATTTCAGTCACATACACCTGCAAATTCAAAGTGTGGAGAGTGTTGACTTTTTATATCCACTATACTTAACATGTGGTTTGGCAATAAACAACATACTACGTGCGCTGATATGAAATTTTTTATATTTTTTGCTGTAGACCATGCCCACTACAGACTGTTGTACCCAATTTAATAGCTTTATGTCCACCATATACAGCATCTCCTTAGCTTGCCTACTGCCACCACAACTAGAGATTCACACTGCCAGTTCTCCTTCTGACAGCAGGAGTGATGAAGCCATGGAAAGAGCAACTACACTGATAAAGGGGCTCCCAGCTATAAAGTTTTAATTAAGTTAAGCTCTTATGGAGAACAATAAATTAATATTAAGTAAACATTGTCAGTCACTAAAATGAAAATAATAATTTAATGCGACAGGTCCACTAGTGCCTATTACTGGTGTCATGAATGCAACATGTTATCCTATTCTACACAAATACTTTGTGCAGGGTTTTAGTAGTTTTTACCTGTAATGCCTTCTTTCAGTAGATCTGTCATTTTGCAACATGATGTTAACAACTTGGTAGTAAA